>NW_028225179.1:70059937-70172794 GCF_052327205.1 Somniosus microcephalus | reverse complement strand
GAGAGAGCGACTGGGGGGAAGAGAGAGAGCGACTGGGGGGAAGAGAGAGAGCGACTGGGGGGAAGAGAGAGAGCGACTGTGGGAAGAGAGAGAGCGACTGGGGGGAAGAGAGAGAGCGACTGGGGGGAAGAGAGAGAGCGACTGGGGGGAAGAGAGAGAGCGACGGGGGGAAGAGAGAGAGCGACTGGGGGGGAAGAGAGAGAGCGACTGGGGGGGAAGAGAGAGAGCGACTGGGGGGGAAGAGAGAGAGCGACTGGGGGGAAGAGAGAGAGCGACGGGGTGTAGACAGAGAGCGACGGGGTGTAGACAGAGAGCGACTGGGGGGAAGAGAGAGAGCGACTGGGGGAAGAGAGAGAGCGACTGGGGGAAGAGAGAGAGCGACTGTGGGGAAGAGAGAGAGCGACTGGGGGGAAGAGAGAGAGCGACTGGGGGGAAGAGAGAGAGCGACTGGGGGGAAGAGAGAGAGCGACTGGGGGGAAGAGACGAGAGAGCGACTGGGGGGAAGAGAGAGATCGACTGGGGGAGAGAGAGAGACTGGGGGAGAGAGAGAGCGACTGGGGGAAGAGAGAGAGCGACTGGGGGAGAGAGAGAAGCGACTGGGGGAGAGAGAGAGCGACTGGGAAGAGAGAGAGCGATGGGGGAAGAAGAGAGGACTGGGGGGAAGAGAGAGAGCGACTGGGGGGGAAGAGAGAGAGCGACTGGGGAAGAGAGAGAGCGACGGGGGAAGAGAGAGAGCGACTGGGGGAAGAGAGAGGAGCGACAGGGGGAAGAGAGAGAGGGGGGAGGCAAGGAGGGGGAGGGAGCGATGGGGGAAGAGAGAGGGACGGGGATGAGAGAGAGGACGGGGGCAGAGAGAGAGCGACTGGGGGAAGGGGGAGGAATGGGGAGGGTGGGGGAGAGGGGAGGGGGAGGGGCAAGGGGAGGGGGAAGGGGAGGAGGGGGGAAGGGGAGGGGAGGGGGGAAGGGGAGGGGGGGCGGAGGGGCGGTGGGTGTGGGGGGAGGGGGAGGGTGGTGTGTGGGGGTGGGAGGGGTGTGTGGGGGGGGTGGGAAGGGTTTGGGGGCGGAAGGGAGGGGGAAGGGAGGGTGGGGGGAGAAGGGAGGGAGGGAGGGGAGAAAGGGAGGGGTGGAAAAAGGGAGGGGGAGAGCCAGCAGACCCTTTCCCTCTGCCGGCGATGGCTCCGCAAAGCTCTGTGCCACCCCACGCACTGACGGGGAGCCAGCAGACCCTTTTCCCTCTGCCGGCGATGGCGCCGCGAAGCTCCGTGCCGCCCCACGCACTGACATGGCCCAGCCGAGCACAGCGCCCCGGTCAGCCCGAGCCCCGCCCTCCCGCGTCCCGCTGTCCTGAGCCCCGCCCCCGGCTCTCCCGAGTCCCGCCCCCCACTCTCCCGAGTCCCGCCCGCTCTCCCGCGTAGCCAGCTTCAGACTGCCGAGCGGGGAAGAGAGAGAGAGAGACGCCGCATCTCACCTGCTGGCTTCCCGTGCTTTATGCCTCGGCTTCTGTGTGTCGCCTGCTGCGCGCGCACACTGTGCCTGTCCCGTGTCCCTCGCGGCCGACGCCGTTGCCCCGGGTAACGGACGGGGGAGACTAGGGGGGGGGGAGTAGCTTGCCACAAGCCGTGGGATAATTACCTAGCTCGGGCGTGGCTGGGCAGGGGAGGCCCAGACTTCGAGGCCTTACAAAAATGGGGAAGGTAGGAAAAAGAATCAGGTCAGAGATAATATTTACAAATGAATTAACTTTTTAAAAAACAATTTAATAAAAGCAATTTTTTTTGCTGGAAATGTACATTTGAAAATAAAGACGCAGAAAGCGGGAAAAAGAAATGAAGATTTTGGAATCAAGATGGTGGCACTCACCTCGGTTCAGAACGATTAGACCCGCCCACACATGCACTGATTGGTCAACCGTCAGGTCACTGAAGTGTAGGATTGGTCAATCGTCCTGTTACTTGACTCTAGGAGGGCCCGTCCCCGCGATGCAGCGATTGTTCAACCGTCGGGTCGCTCAACCATACGATTGGTCGATCTCGACGTCACTCGTTGCTAATGAGTGGATAATGAGCGGAATTTTTGAATAATGTAGCAGATAATGAGCGGAATTTTAACGTTTTTTGGATACGCGGGCGCAATTTTTGTCCGACCGAAAAGTAATTATGCTTATGACTGTTCTGGAATTGTAAGCTTTCTTTTGATGTAATGCACGTGTAGGTACGCTCTATAACTTGAGTGTGTATAGCCGGACAGACGACAGATGGGAGGGGTGGGGAGCTGGGAAGGGGGTGTGTGGGAGGGGGTGTGTGGGGGGGAGGGGGGGGAAGGGGGTGTATGGTCGGGGAAGGGGGTTGTGTGGGAAGGAGGGGGAAGGGGGGCAAAGGGGGGGAAAGGGAGGGGGCGAGCCAGCAGACCCTCTCCCCTCTGCCAGTGTTGGTCCCTGTCTGGGCCGAAAGCCTGGGACTGGAGTTGCGCTGCCGGCCGTTGAGAAGCCTAGGCCTTGGGCCCCTGCACTGACATGGCCCAGCCTACCCTTTAATACCTTGAACATGAAACTTAACGTACTTATAAAACATTTTTGGTAAATCTTTCTAAACATACACTTTACAACCTCACCAATCTTTTTTATTAAAGAAGGGGTCCTCACCTGTCACTGCTGTACCAGAAACAACAATGGCCGCCGCTTGCTGTTCAGTTGAAAGATTAGAACCCGATTGGGAGCACTGAAGCCCCACCCACTCTATGTTCCTGTACTAAGATGGCCGCGCATGCACTCTGTTACACACTGAAACAAAATGGCGTCGCACTGAAACTTTTTGCCCTCCTTGACAAAGATGGCTGCCGTTAACCTGGGGCTGTCAGCAGAAGAAATCCCCTCAGCTGCAAACACGGGATCTTCAGGTTATTATTCGGGGCTTGCGATCTACCCAGTTGCTTTTGAAGCCTCCCCACCTACCGACCCAGGAATGGAGCAAGCAGCAGACCCTCTCCCCACTGCCAGTGTTGGTCCTGGTCTAGGCCGGGAGCCTGGGACTGGAGTTGCGCTGCTGGCGGTTGGAGAAGCCTAGGCCCCGGGCCCCCGCACTGACATGGCCCAGAGAAATAAATCACATACTGGACTCATTTATTACACGCAAATTATATAATGAGCTAGTTGGGCTCCTAAGTACCAAATTTGTGCTGGATAAATCCCCTCCACACACAGAAGTGGGGAAAAATAAATCAATAGTTGGTAGCTAGGAATCAAGATGGCTGACACTCACCTCATTTCAGAATGATAAGGCCCGCCCACACACACACCGATTGGTCAACCGTCAGGTCACTGAAGTGTAGGATTGGTCAATCGTCCTGTCACTCGACTCTAGGATGGCCGCCCGCACACGCTACGAACCCACCCCCCGCGATGCAGCGATTGGTCAACTGTCGGGTCGCTCGACTGTACGATTGGTCGACCTTCACGTCACTCGATGCTAATGAGCGGAATTTTGAATGTTGTTTGGATACCGTGGGCACAATTTTTGTCTCACCAAAACGTAAATACGCTTATGACCGTTCTGGAATCGTAAGCTTTCTTTTGATGTAACGCAGGTGTAGGTACGCTCTATAACTTGAGAGTGTATAGCCGGACAGACAGACGGAAGGACAGACAGACAGACGAACCACTTTATATATATATATACTAGCTAAAGTGCCCGGTGGTGCCGAGGGTCTTTTGAGGGCATGTTGTTGTTGGAAGAGAGAGAGAGAGCGACTGGGGGGAAGAGAGAGAGTGACTGGGGGAAGAGAGAGAGAGCGACTGGGGGAAGAGAGAGAGCGACTGGGGGGAAGAGGGGAGGGGGAAGGGGAGGGGAGGGGAAGGGGAGGGGGGAAGGGGAAGGGGAGGGGGAAGGGGAAGGGGAGGGGGGAAGGGGAAGGGGAGGGGGGAAGGGGAAGGGGAGGGGGGGGTGAGGGGGGAGGGAGGGGGGAGGAGGGGGGGAGGAAGGGGAAAAGGGGAAGGGGGGAAGGGGGGAGGGGGGAGGGGGAGACTCCCCGAGCCCCCTGATCCCCGAGGCTCACCCCCCACCCCCCCTGAACTCCCGAGCCCCCTGATCCCCGCCCCCCCGAGGCTCACCCCCCCGAACTCCTGAGGTTGGCCCCGCCCCCCAACCCGAACACCCCAACCCACCCACCTCCCCCCCAAGCACCGAACTCCGGAGGCCCGATCTTCCGAGCACGGCCCCCCGCCCTCCGGAGCCCCGCCCTCCCGAGCTGGCTTCAAGACCGCCAATTGCGGCTGTGAGATGGCCGGCGAGCCCGGTTGCCATGGTAACCCTTCCCGCTCACCAAGCCCCGGCCGAGATCCGCACTCCCGAGAGCCCCGCCCCCCCCGCCCGAGCCAAGCGGGAAGAGAGAGAGATGCCGCGTCTCAGCTGCTCCTGCTGCGCGCGCACCCTGACTCTTGTGGCTGACGCTGTTGCCCCGGGTAACGTGACGCCGGGGCGGGGGGGGGGTGCTTTGCAGAAGCCGTGGGACAATTACCTAGCTCGGGCCTGGCTGGGCAAGAAAGCCCCAGGCTTTCAGGCCTAACAAAAACGGGGAAAGGTAGGAAAAAGAATCTTCAGGTTAGAGAAAATATTTACAAATGAATGAAGTTTTTTTTAAAACAATGTAATGAAAGCAATTTTATTTTGCTGGAAATGTATATTTGAAAAGAAAGACGCAGAAAGCAGGAAAAAGAATGGAAGCAAGATGGCGGCTACTCACCTCGGTCAGAACGATAAGACCTCGAGGTCACTCTGTCGCTAATGAGCGGATAATGAGATGCTAATGAGCGGAATGTTGAAGGTTTTTCGGATACCGCGGGCGCGATTTTTGCCCGGCCGAAACGTAAATACGCTTAAGACCGTTTTGGAAAGGTAAGCTTTCTTTCGACGTAACGCACGCGTAGGTACGCTCTATAACTTTCGAGCGCATACCAGACAGATGCACACGTGATGACAGACAGAAGGACAGACAGACAGAAGGACAGACAGATCGACCGATTTATATATATATATACTAGCTGGGGGAGCCGGCTTTGCCAGGGCTGTTTTGGGCCATGCGGTTTAAATCGAGTGCCAGGCTTTGGGGCCTCTCTGTGTCCCTCTGTGAATCTGCTGCCGGGCAACATTTTAAATCGAGTCCCAGGCTTTTGGGCCCTGTCTGTGTCCCTCTCTCAATCTGGCTGCCGGGCAACATTTCTACCTTTTAATACCTTGAAAGATGAAAGTGAAAGTACTTATAAAACGTTTTTGGTAAATCTTATGTTATTTTTAAAGAGATACTAACTTTTTCAAAGCTGGATGATCAAAGTAGTTTGAGCTGGAAGCTGAAGTAATGGCAGTGAAACAATGGCTGCCAGATCCCTGAGATGAAAACGATTAGTCCCGCCCACACACACACACTGATTGGCCAACCATCAGGGGACCGTACTGTAGGATTGGTCAATCGTGATGGCACAGGATTGGTCGAACCTTGACGTCAGTCAATCAATGCTAAGTAGCAGATAATGAGTTTAATTTTGAAGGTTTTTTGCATAAGGCTGCGAACAATTTTCGTCCGACCAAAAAGTAAATATGCTTACGACCGTCCGGAACCGTAAGCTTTCTTCGGAGGTAATGCGCGCATAGGTACGCTCTATAACTTTCGAGCGCATAGCCGGACAGACGCACACCCGAGGACAGAAGGACAGACAGACAGATCGATTCCTTTATATATATAAGACTAGCTGGGAGAGCCCGGCTTTGCCAGGGCTGTTTTGGGCCAGGCGGTTTAAATGGAGTCCCAGGCTTTGGGGCCTGTCTCTCTGTCCCTCTGTGAATCTGCTGCCGGGCAACATTTTAAATCGAGTCCCAGGCTTTGGGCCCTGTCTCTCTGTGAATCTGCTGCCGGGCAACATTTCTACCTTTTTAATACCTTCAAGATGAAAGTGAAAGTACTTATAAAACGTTTTTGGTAAATCTTATGTTATTTTAAAAGAGATACTAACTTTTTCGAAGCTGGATTAGCAGATTTTGAGCTGGAAGTATATGGCATTTTAGCTTGAGGCAATGGCTGCCAGATCCCTGAGATGAAAACGATTAGTAGGATTGGTCAATCATGACGCACAGGATTGGTGGAACCTTGACGTCAGTCAATCAATGCTAATTAGCAGATAATGAGTGAATTTTGAAGGTTTTTTGCATAAGGCTGCGAACAATTTTTGGCTGAGCGAAAAGTAATACGCTTACGACCGTCCCGGGAACTGTAAGCTTTCTTTGGAAGTAACACGCGCGTAGGTATGCCCTATAACTTTCGAGCGTATAGCTGGACAGACAAAACGTACGGAACCGCTTTATATATATACTAGCTGAAGTGCCCGGCGGTGCCGAGGCTTTTTCGAGGGAATGTTGTTGTTGGAAGAGAGAGAGAGAGCGACTGGGGGGGAAGAGAGAGCGACTGGGGGAAGAGAGAGAGCGACTGGGGGGAAGAGAGAAAGCGACTGGGGGGAAGAGAGAGAGCGACTGGGGGGAAGAGAGAGAGGGGAGGGGAGGGGGGGAGGGGAGAGGGGGAGGGGAGGGGAGGGGGAGGGGAGGGGAAGGGAGGGCGGGGGGAGGGGGAGGGGGAGGGGGAAGGGAGCGCGGGGGGGAGGGGAGGTGGAAGGAAGGGAGGGAGGGGTGGAAGTGAGGGCGGGGGGGAGGGGGAGGGGGGAGGGGGAGGTGGGGAAGGGAGGGAGGAGGAGGGCGGGGGGGAGGAAGGGAGGGGGGAGGGAGGGTGGGGGGGAAGGGAGAGCAGTGGGGGGAAGGGATGGGGGGAAGGGGCGGGGGGAAGGGAGGGCAGGGGGGTAAAGGGAGGGGGGGAAGGGCGGGGGGAAGGGAGGGGAGGGCGGGGGGGAAGGGAGGGCGGAGGGGAGGGAGGGCGGGGGGCCCCCCCCGAGGGTCGCGGCCCCCCCCCGGGTCGCGGCCCCCCCCCGAGGTGAAGACCGCCGATTGCGCGCGCAGCAGGAGCTGAGACGCGGCGTCTCTCTCGGCCAGCGGGCCCGGTTGCCAGGCAACCGTGACGCTGACCAAGCCAGAGAGAGAGACGCCGCGTCTCAGCTGCTCCTGCTCCTGCTGCGCGCGGCGGCCCCCCCCCCGAGGGTCGCGGCCTCCCCCCCCCCGAGGTGAAGACCGCCGATTGCGGCTGTGCGAGACGTCCGGCGGGCCCGGTTGCCAGGGTAACGCTGGACGCTCAGCAAGCCCCGCCCCCTGGCCGAGCCAGAGACGTCGCAGCTCCTGCTGCGTGCGCACGCTAGCCGCGCTGGGCTGAGGCTCGGCCCTCCAGCCTTCGAGTGGGGCAGGGAGGTGCCTAGCTCGGGCGTGGGTGCGGAGGAGACGCCGAGGCTTCTAGCCTACCTGGAAAAACGGGGAAGGTCGGAAAATTAATGAGATTAGATAAGTTAATTACTTTCTAAATCATTTTTTAAAAAAACAATATGTGTTTTAAAAGCAACGTTTTTTTTTAAGACGCAGAAAGCGGGAAAAAGAAAGGAAAAGTTTGGAATCAAGATGGCGGCGACTCACCTCGGTTCAGAACGATAAGGCCCGGCCACACACGCACCGATTGGCCCGGCGGCACACGCCAGCAACCCGGCGTACGATTGGTCGAGCTCGAGGTCACTCAGTCGCTAATGAGCGGATAATGAGATGCTAATGAGCGGAACGTTGAAGGTTTTTGGGATACCGCGGGCGGGATTTTAGCCCGGCCGAAACGTAAATACGCTTAAAACCGTCTCGGAAGCGTAAGCTTCTTTGGAGTAACGCGCGCGTAGGTACGCCCTGTAACTTTCGAGCGCATACCCGCAAGACGCACAGGCGATGACAGACAGAATGACAGACGGACACACCGACCGATTTATATATATAGAAGATAGACTAGCTGGGGGGAGCCCGGCATTGCCAGGGCTGTTTTGGGCCGGGCATTTTAAATCGAGTGCCAGGATTTGGGGCCTCTTTGTGTCCCTCTGTGAATCTGCTGCCGGGCAACATTTTAAATCGAGTCCCAGGCTTTTGGGCCTGTCTGTGTCCCTCTCTCAATCTGCTACCGGGCAACATTTCTACCTTTTAATGCCTTGAAAGATGAAAGTGAAAGTACTTATAAAACGTTTTTGGAAAATCTTATGTTATTTTTAAAAGAGATACTAACTTTTTCAAAGCTGGATGATCAAAGTAGTTTGAGCTGGAAGCAGTGAAACAATGGCTGCCAGATCCCTGAGATGAAAACGATTAGTCCCGGCCACACACACACACCGATTGGCCAACCATCAGGGGACCGTGCTGTAGGATTGGTCAATCGTGATGGCACAGGATTGGTCGAACCTTGACGTCAGTCAATCAATGCTAAGTAGCAGATAATTAGTTTAATTTTGAAGGTTTTTTGCATAAGGCTGCGAACAATTTTCATCCAACCGAAAAGTAAATATGCTTACGACCGTCCCGGAAGCGTAAGCTTTCTTTGGAGGTAACGCGCGCGTTGGTAGGCGCTATAACTTTCGAGCGCATAGCCGGACAGACGTACACCCGAGAACAGACAGACAGAAGGACAGACAGATAGACAGACAGACAGAACGACTCGTTTTATATATATACTAGCTGAAGTGTCCGGCGGTGCCGAGGCTTTTTCAAGGGCATGTTGTTGTTGGAAGAGAGAGAGAGAGAGAGAGCGACTGGGGGGGGGGGGGAGAGAGAGAGCGCGCGACTGGTGGGGGGGGGGAAGAGAGAGAGCGACTGGGGGGTAGAGAGAGAGCGACTGGGGGGTAGAGAGAGAGCGCGGGTGGGGGGGAAGGGAGGGCGGGGGGGAAGGGAGGGCGGGGGTAAGGGGGGGCGGGGTGGAAGGGAGGGCGGGGGGGGAAGGGAGGAAGGGAGTGCTTGAGGCTGAGAGAGACAGGCACGGCCACGCCCGGTTGCCGTGGTAACCCTGCCTCGCCGCCCCGCACTGCCGAGAGCCCAGCTCTCCGAGCACCGCCCCCCCCGGCCGAGAGCCACGCTCTCCGAGCCCTGCCCCCCCGGCCGAGAGCCGCGCTCTCCAAGCCCCGCCCCCCCCCGCCGAGAGCCGCGCTCTCCAAGCCCCGCCCCCCCAGCCGAGAGCCGCGCTCTCCAAGCCCGCCCCCCCCGGCCGAGAGCCGCGCTCTCCAAGCCCCGCCCCCCCGGCTGAGAGCCGCGCTCTCCAAGCCCGGCCCCCCCCAGCCGAGAGCCGCGCTCTCCAAGCCCTGCCCCCCCCCGGCCGAGAGCCTCGCTCTCCAAGCCCCAGCCATCCCGCACTCCCGTTGCCGGGGTAACCCGATCCGCACTCTCGAGAGCCCCGCCCCCGCCCCCCCCCCGCCGAGCGCGGAACAGAGTCTCACCTGCTCCTGCTGCGCGCGCACCCTGACCCTCGTGGCTGACGCCGTTGCCCCGGGTAACGTGACATGGGGGGGCCGGGGGGGTGGTGAGGAGCTTAGCACCAGCCCAGTTACCTAGCTCGGGCCTGGCTGGGCAAGAAAGGCCCAGGCTTTCAGGCCTAAGAAAAAAACGGGCAAAAGGTAGGAAAAAGAATGTTCAGGTTAGATAAAATATTTACAAATGAGTGATTTATTTTAAAAGAATTTAATAAATTGAATTTTATTTTGCTGGAAATGTATATTTGAAAAGAAAGCAGAAAGCAGGAAAAAGAATGGAAGCAAGATGGTGGCGACTCACCTCGGTTCAGAACGATAAGGCCCGCCCACACACGGTCGACCGTCAGGTCACCAAAGCGTAGGATTGGTCAATCGTCCCGTCACTCGACCGTAGGAGGGCCTGGCCGCACGCGGCAGCAAGCAGCCATACGATTGGTCGACCTCGAGGTCACTCTGTCGCTAATGAGCGGATAATGAGATGCTAATGAGCGGAATGTTGAAGGTTTTTGGAATACCGCGGGCGCGATTTTAGCCCGGCCGAAACGTAAATACGCTTAAAACCGTCTCGGAAGCGTAAGCTTTCTTTGGAGGTAACGCGCGCGTAGGTACACCCTGTAACTTTCAAGCGCATAGCCCGACAGACGCACAGGCGATGACAGACAGAATGACAGATCGACTGATTTATACATATAGATAGATAGATAGATAGATAGATAGAGAGATAGATTTATAAGCTGTATAAATGCACAGAATTGCACACAATGCTCCAACTGAGGGCCTAACCCGGTGACTTGCAAAGCTTTGGCAGAACGTCCTTGCTTTGATTATACGGTAGCGTCTCTCTGTAGAGGCGTGTCTCAATATCAGAGTCACACAGCACAGAAGAAGGCCCAATCGGCTCGTCGTACCTGTGCCTGCTCATTGAAAGAGTTCTCCATTTAGGCCCGCTCCCCCTGCTCCCCCTGCTCTTTCCTCATAGCCCTGAAAATTTTTCCCCTTCAAGTATTTATCCAATTCCCCTTTTGAAAGTTACTGTTGAATCTGCTTCCACTGCCTTTTCAGGCAACGGACTCCAGATCCCAACGCACTGCGTGAAACATTTCTCATCTCCCGCTCTGGCTATTTTACCAATAATCTTCAATCTATGTCCTTTGGTTACCGACCCTCCTGCCAGTGGAAATAGTTTCTCCTTATTTGCTCGAACAACACCCCTCATAATTTTGAACACCTTTTTAAAATCTCCTCTTAACCTTCTCTGCTCTAAGGAGAGCAACCCCAGCTTCTCCACATAACTGAAGTCCCTCATCCCTGGTACCGTTCTGGTAAATCTCCTCTGCACCCTCTCCAATGCCTTGACATCCTTCCTGAAGTGCGGTGCCCAGAATTGGACACAATACTCCAGCTTGGGAGCAGCCTGGTGATTTGTAACGGTTTACACGCAACGTCCTTGCTGTAGTCCCTCACGTGAAAAAGTCAGCCTGAACGCAGTTTGAATCAAAGCGACATTTTATTAAAAAAGCAGTTTTCACACAAGGCGGATAAATAAGTAACACATCAGTGACATTGAACGGTAACACTTTAAAACCTTCAGACAGACAACGGGAACAGTACAAAGTTAGCCGGTGAAAGAAACAGACGCGGTGTGGACTTGGTCCTGGACGCCCAGTGTCAGCGGTTTCCCGGTGGGTTGTGTGTGCAGCTCACTCGCTGGGACCCCTGGGTCTCTTCCCTCTCTCTCCCCATGAGTATAGGGAACCCCTCAGGAGGTCATAGGTCGGACGCCAGTTAGTGCCGGATTGTTGACCTATTAGATAAAGGGGTCACGACCAGTCTTCCCCCCACCCTACTTTGGAGGTTGTCTACCTCCTCTCCATCTGATTGACAGTCCTTGAGGGGGCGGGCAGGGGGCTGCTTCCCTGAGGGCTTCGCAAACATCTCAAAAGTATCAGAGTCCTGGTTCCTTGTAGGTTTCCCCCCCCCGCATCGGTTGGGTCTCTGTCTTCCAGACGGGTGAGGTCGAGGGGTTTGTCCATGAAGTCCTCGGGGTTTGGTGCTGCGGGGAGGGGAGTGGGGATGGTGGGTTGGCCTGCTCTCCGACACACCTTCAGACGTAGTTGGTGTTGGACCTGCTGGAGTTGGCGGGCGGTCTCTTGTACTTGGCCGAGTAGCCGGACTCCTCCTTGGGGCAGGAGCAGCAGAGCAAAGCCCCGCCCAGGAGGAGGAGGCCGGCCGCCGCGAAGGCGATGTAAATGGCGGCCCCCAGCTCCCACTTCTGAGCCTGATTCACCAAGGGGTTGTAGAAGTCCTTGATGATGGTGTTGGCCGACCAGGCAGCCGGGACCATGACAAGCAAGCCTGTCAAGAGGAAGGTCACTCCGGAGACTATGGCCACCTTGGCCTTGGCCGCCTCGCTCTCCACACAGTTGGTGCACTTGGCCCCGGCGATGCCAAGGAAGATGCCCAGCACGCCCAGCACCACGCTGATGACCGTCAAGGCCCGAGCGGCCTGGAGATCCTGAGGAAGGGCCAGTAGGGAGTCGTAGATCTTGCACTGCATCTGGCCTGTGCTCTGGACCACACAGTTCATCCAGAGGCCCTGCCACATGATCTGGGCCACCACAATGCTGTTGCCGATGAAAGCTGTGACCTTCCACATGGGCAGGGCGCAGGAGACGATGGCCCCCAGCCAGCCAATGACCGAGAGCGCCAATCCCAGGATCTGGAGACCGGTAGATGCCATTGCACTCAACGTAAGCACCTGGAAATGGAAAGGAAAGTCCTCGTTAGACCTTTGAGGATGTAACCTTGGAGCTGGGAATGGCTGGTGTAGATTCGAGGGGGAGGGAAATGGTGAAGGAATCGGTTTGGGACCATCTCATGTCAACTGGTTCATCACCGACCTCCTCCATACCCTCCCTCTTCTCACTTTCTCTTGTTCTCTCTATTTCTCACTTTCAGCATTGCGCGCTCTCTGTTTTGTTCTATTTCTCACTGTATTTCTCAATTGATTGCTCTTTCTCAGAGCATAAGAAATAGGAGCAGGAGTTGGCCATACGGCCCTTCGAGCCTGCTCCGCCATTCAATAAGATCATGGTTGATCTTCCATCTCAACTCCACTTTCCTGCCCAAGCCCCATAACCCTTGATTCCATTAATGCCCAAAAATCTGTCGATCTCGGTCTTTCTCTATTCAACGACTGGACATCCACAGCCCCCTGAGGTAGAGAATTCCAAAGGTTGACAACCCTTTGAGCGAAGCAATTCCTCCTTATCTCAGTCCTAAATGGCCGACCCCTTATCCTGAGACTATGCCCCCTAGTTCTAGACTCTCCAGCCAGGGGAAACAGCCTCTCAGCATCAACCCTGTCAAGCCCTCTAAGAATTTTATACCTTTCAATGAGATTTGTCTCTTGATCACTTTCTCTATTGCGTGCCCTTGATCTCTCGCTCAATTTCTCACTCTATTCCTCCATCGATTTCTCTCTCGACTTCTCACCTTTCTCCCAAGCTCACCTGGAGACCGATCAATTGAAGTTGAGTCAAGATCATTCCATGTTGAACAAAATCAATTCTTAAATTCTGATGACCCGTCCCTGTAGCTCCACAATCCTCCAAACAGATTCTCTCTCCCTTTATATAATTCCATCGACCAGCCACCCACCACCTCACTGTCTAAAGTATAAACCTGTTCCCATCAGAGGAAAGCCATGAAGATATTCTCTCTCTCTCTCGCACTCTCGCTCGCTGTCTGTCTCTCCCCCCCTCGGGCAATTGATTATTGAAAGGTTCCCATTCCAGTCACTCGCTTTTTTTTTTTACCGTAAATGAAACCCCACCACAAGTTTAAAAACAAACGTCCTTCCCGTCGCCAATTTGAAAATGATAACCGTTTGATAATGGCTTCGCCTCTGACTTAACCGCTCAGGAGTTCCCTATTGTCTAAACATACTTCAGTTTGTTCACTTGAGTCGTAATGAATTCAGTCTTCTGGTTACAATCATTTTATACTTTAACTTTAGCATAAAAAGCAATTTACAAGTGGCCTATAGTTACAGACAGAGCACACGGACCTAGACATGGGTTTTTCCCGTTCTGCTTGAACAAAAGTAAAAAGCTTACTATTTCATGCTTTCTCTATTCTGTGCTCTCTAATAGGAGCAGGAGGAGGCTATTCAGCCCCTCGAGCCTCTCCCCCATTCAATGAGATCTTAGCTGATCTGTGACTTATCTCCATACACCCGCTGTTGGCCCATATCCCTTAATACCTTTGGTTAACGGAAATCTATCAATCTCCGATTTAAAATTAACAATTGACCCAGCATCAATTGCCATTTGCAGAAGAGAGTTCCAAACTTCTACCACCCTTTGCGTGTAGAAGTGTTTCCTAATTTCACTCCGGAAAGGTCTGGCTCTAATTTTTAGACTATGCCCCCTAGTCCGAGACTCCCCAACCAGCAGAAATAGTTCCTCTCTAACTAGAGAGTACTCTAACTACCCTATCTGTTCCCCTTAATATCCTGAAATCTTCGATCAGATCACCCCCTCAGCTTTCTAAATTCTAGGGAATACAATCCTAGTTTGTGTAATCTCTCCGCCTAGCTTAACCCTTGGAGTCCGGGTATCATTCTGGTAAACCTACGCTGCACTCCCTCCAAGCCCAGTATATCCTGAACAAAGGAAGAGGCTTACATTTATACACTGTTTTCTTATCAAACTGGAGTAGGCATTGCATTATATGGTAGTCTCTGTCTAGTCTCTAGACACAATTCTGCATTTTCTTCAACATACATCTACAATGTTAGAAGCACGTAAAAGCACTGCCTTACTGTGGTAAGCAGAAACATTCTAGTCTCAATCAAAACATAACATTTCTAATCTAAACATCCTATTATGAATATATCCAATGTTGCAAACACTGGCTGTTGCAAAGTGAAATCTGTATCTCTCTCCTTCTCTCTCTCTCTCTCTCTCTCTACCCCCCCCCCCCAAAGAAACCAAGCACATTTTCCCCTATATCAAAATGAACTAAACATGAACAACCTTTCAGAAGCTGAATTACCCGAGTTCCAAGTGTCTACAATCCCCTTTATGCAATCAGTGCAACTGGTTGGAGAAGGATGGAGGTTGAGCTGGAGTTACAAAAAAAACACCCTCAGCCCGGGACACTTCAGATCAAACTCCTCACAAAGTTAACTCTGAGCGTGGATAGTTTTCAGGTCAGTTACTGACGAGAGTAACGTCCAAAGCCAGTAAGATACTGGGCTTCCTGAAACAGAACCGCTGGTCAACCGCAAGCAAAGTGAACGGGCAAGCCTCCACAATGCTAGTTCTTCCAATGCAAGGAGGACGCTAGCCTGGACCCAGTTAGAGAATTAAATCGTAGCAGCACATTTCAACATAAACTGAAGAATTCGAATTAGTAATTTTACTTTTGCGCTCGCCCAGTTAACAGAGTGCTGCTAGACTGCAAAAGGCACCTCATCCGAGAAAAAGACCGTTTCTCTCTCCCCTGGTCATTCATTACCTGTTTCCTTTGATTTCCTCTGTCGATTCCTTCTCTCACTCTAACTCTGATGCTCTCTGTGTCCTCTCCTTCACTCGAGCTTTGAGTTTCTCTCCTTTGAGCCTGGTTTACAGGTGTTTTATACCTTGGAGATCCGGGCAGGAGGCTGAGAAAGCAGCGACGTCATTCCCAAACAGAGCAGCTGACAGAGCAAGGCAGGTGAGTCATTACCAGAAACTATCCCTCCCACTCTCCACGCTCAGTTAGTCACTGATCCCATTCTGTTAGAACAGGGGCTAGCGGGTAAACATTACACAAGTATAGCTTTTAGATACAATCTAGACATAGAGAAGCTCTCTGTTTCTCTTCGTCTGTTCATCGTTCCCTATTTCTCAACTTCTCTTCCTTTATTTCTCAATCTCTTTTTCTGTTTTTCTACTTTCAAATCGCTCGTTCTCTTTGTTTTGCTCCCTTTATCGCTGATCCTCTATTGTTAATTCAGTCTAATTCCCCCTTGCTCTGATTCTCTTTTTCTCACTACTTCTCACTGTATTTCCCTCTTGTTATTTGTCACTTCTCTATTGTCTGTTTTCTGTTTCTCGTTCTATATCTCCCACTATTTCTCACTTCTTTGCACGCTCTATATTTCTCTCTATCTAATTTTCACGTTCTCTATTACATGCTGTCTATTTCTCCCTTGATTTCTCACTGGATTTCTCTCTATCTATTCTGTGCTCCCCTATTTCTCACTTTCTCTATTCTGTGCTCTCTAATAGGAACATAGGAACAGGAGAAGGCCATTCAGCCCCTTGAGCCTGCTCCGCCATTCATTGAGATCATGGCTGACAGAAAGCTATCAATCTCTGATTTAAAATTAACAATTGATCTCGCATCAATTGCCATTTGCAGAAGAGAGTTCCAAACTTCTACCACCCTTTGTGTGTAGAAGTGTTTCCTAATTTCACTCCTGAAAGGTCTGGCTCTAATTTTTAGACTCTGCCCCCTAGTCCTAGAATCCCCAACCAGCAGAAATAGTTTCTCTCTATCGACCATATCTGTTCCCCTTAATATCCTGAAAACTTCGATCAGATCACCCCTTAACCTTCTAAATGCTAGGGAATACAACCCTAGTTTGTTTAATCGCTCCTTGTAGCTAAACCCTTGAAGTCCGGGTCTTCTTCTTAGGCAGTCCCTTTGAACCGAGGATGACTTGCTTCCACATTAAAAATGAGTTCTCAGGTGACTGATGAGTCCAATGCAGGACCTACAGTCTCTGTCACAGGTGGGGCAGACGGTGGTTGAAGGGGCAGGTGGGTGGGTTGTTTGGGTTGACGTGCGCTCCTTCTGCTGTTTAGCTTGGCTTCCGTTTGCTCCCGGCGAAGAGACTCGAGGTGTTCAGCGCCTTCTCGGATGCTTCTCCTCCACTTTGTGTGGTCTTGGGCCAGGGATTCCCAGGTGTCAGTGGGGATGTTACACTTTTTCAAGAAGGCTTTGTGGGTGTCCTTGAAGCGTTTCCTCTGCCCACCTGGGGCTCTCTTGCCATGTCGGAGTTCCGAGTAGAGTGCTTGTTTTGGGAGTCTTGTATCGGGCAGGCGGACAATGTGACCCGTCCATCGGAGCTGATCGAGCGTGGTTAAAGCTTCGATGCTGGGGATGTTGGCCTGAGCAAGAACACTGACGTTGGTGCACCTATCCTGCCAATGGATTTGCAGGATCTTGTGGAGGCAGCATTGGTGGTACCTCTCCAGTGCTTTGAGGTGCCTGCTATACATGGTCCATGTCTCTGAAGCATACAGGAGGGTGGGTATCACTACTGCTCTGTAGACCATGAGCTTGGTGCTGGGTTTGAGGTCCTGGTCTTCAATCACTCTCTTCCTCAGGCGACCAAAGGCTGCACTGGCACACTGTGGCCCATCCATCAGAGCTGATCGAGCGTGGTCAAAGCTTCGATGCTGGGGATGTTGGCCTGAGCGAGAACACTGACGTTGGTGCACCTATCCTTCTAATGGATTTGCAAGATCGTGCGGAGGCAGCGTTGGTGCTTTGAGGTGCCTGCTGTACATGGTCCATGTCTCTGAAGCATACAGGAGGGTGGATATCACTATTGCTCTGTAGACCATGAGCTTGGTGCTGGGTTTGGGGTCCTGGTCTTCAATCACTCTCTTCCTCAGGTGACCGAAGGTTGCACTGGCACACTGAAGGCGGTGTTGAACTTCATCATCGACGTCTGCCCTTGTTAACAGTAGGCTCCCAAGGTATGGAAAGTGGTCCACGTTGTCCAAGGCCTCGTCATGGATTTTGATAATCGGGGAGCAGTACTGTGTGGCAGGGGCAGGTTCTCACTATCTCTATTCTGTGCTCTCTTATTACTATTTCTCACTTTCTCTCTTCTGTGCTCTCTAATTCTCACTATTACTCACTTTCTCTATTCTGTGCTCTCTAATTCTCTCTATTTTTCACTTTATCTATTCTGTGCTCTCTTGTTCTCACTATTTCTCTTTATCTATTCTGTGCTCTCTGATTCACCCTATTTCTCACTTTCTCTATTCTGCGCTCTCTAGTTCTCACTATTTATCACTTTCTTTGTTCTGTGCTCTCTAATTCTCACTATTTCCCACTTTTTGTTTTCTGTGCTCTCTAATTCTCACTATTTCACACTTTTGCTATTCTGTGCTCTCCAATTCTCACAATTCACTTTCTCTATTCTGTGCTCTCTAATTCTCACTATTTCTCACTTTTAGAAACATAGAAACATAGAAGATAGGAGCAGGAGTAGGCCATTCGGCCCTTCGAGCCTGCTCCGCCATTCAATGAGATCATGGCTGATCATCCAAATTCAGTACCCTGTCCCTGCCTTCTCCCCATATCCCTTGATCCCTTTAACCTCAAGAAATATATCCAACTCTTTCTTGAATATATTTAATGAACTGGCCTCCACCGCCCTCTGTGGCAGAGAATTCCACAGGTTCACCACTCTCTGGGTGAAGAAATTCCTCCTCATTTCAGTCCTAAATGACTTACCCCTTATCCTTAGACTATGACCCCTGGTTCTGGACTCCCCGGCCATCAGAAACATCCTTCCTGCATCTAGTCTGTCCAGACCTGACAGAATTTTATAGGTTTCGATGAGATCCCCTCTCAATCTTCTAAACTCCAGTGAGTATAAGCCCAATCGACACAATCTCTCCTCATATGTCATTCCTGCCATCCCAGGTATCAGCCTGGTGAATCTTCGCTGCACTCCCTCCATGGCAAGAACATCCTTCCTCAGGTAAGGTGACCAAAACTGCACACAATACTCAAGGTGTGGTCTCACCAAGGCCCTGTACAACTGTAGCAAGACATCCTTGTTCCTGTACTCGAACCCTCTTGTTACAAAGGCCAACATACCATTTGCCTTCTTAACCGCCTGCTGCACCTGCATGCTTACCTTCAGCAACTGGTGCACAAGGACACCCAGGTCTCTTTGCACTTCCCCTTCTCCCAATCTATTGCCATTCAAATAATAATCTGCCTTCCTGTTTTTGCCACCAAAGTGGATAACCTCACATTTATCCACATTATAGTGCATTTGCCATGTTTCTGCCCAATCACCCAACCTGTCCAAATCGTACTGAAGTTTCACGACATCCTCCTCACAGCTTACCCTCCCACCCAGCTTTGTGTCATCTGCAAATTTGGAGATATTACATCCAATTCCCTCGTCCAGATCATTAATATATATTGTGAACAGCTGGGGTTCTAGGACCGATCCTTGCGGTACCCCACTAGTCACTGCCTGCCACTCGGAAAACGACCCGTTTATTCCAACTCTTTGCTTTCTGTCCGCCAACCAGTTCTCTATCCAAGTCAATACCTTGCCCCCAATCCCATGTGCCTTAATTTTGCACGCTAATCTCTTATGTGGGACCTTATCGAAAGCCTTCTGAAAGTCCAAATACACCACATCCACTGGTTCTTCCTTATCTATTTTACCAGTTACATCCTCAAAAAATTCCAGTAGATTAGTCAAGCATGATTTACCTTTTGTAAATCCATGTTGACTTTGTCCGATCCTGTCACTGTTTTCCAAGTGCTCTGCTATTACATCTTTTATAATAGACTCTAGCATTTTCCCCACTACCGATGTCAAGCTTACCGGTCTATAATTCCCCACTTTTTCTCTACCACCTTTTTTGAATAGTGGGGTAACATTAGCTACCCTCCAATCCATGGGTACCGTTCCAGAGTCTATCGAGTTGTGGAAGATGACCAGCAATGCATCTACTATCTCTAGGGCCACTTCCTTAAGTACCCTGGGATGTAGACCATCAGGCCCTGGGGATTTATCGGCCTTCAGTCCCATCAATTTTCCTAACACCATTTCCCTACAAATACTGATTTCTTTCAGTTCCTCCCATTCATCAGACCCTATGTTCCCCGGCATCTCTGGAAGGTTATTTGTGTCCCCCTTTGTGAAGACAGAACCAAAATATGTATTTAGTTGGTCTGCCATTTCCTTGTTTCCCATTATAAATTCCCCTGATTCTGACTGTAAGGGACCTACGCTTAACTTCACCAATCTTTTTCTCTTCGCATATCTATAAAAGCTTTTACAGTCAGTTTTTATGTTCTGTGCTCTCCAATTCTCACTATTTCCCATGTTTTCTATTTTGTGCTCTCTGATTCTCTCTATTTATCACTTTTTCTTTTCTGTGCTCTCTAATTCACACTATTTCTCACTTTCTCTATTCTGTGCTCTCCAATTCTCACTATTTCCCACATTCGGTATTCTGTGCTCTCCAATTCTCACTATTTCTCAATTTTTCAAGTCTGTGCACTCTAATTCTCACTATTTCTCTCTATCTATTCTGTGCTCTCTGGTTCTCCCTATTTCTCCCTTTCACTTTTCTGCGCTCTCTGATTCTCCCCATTTCTCACTTTTTCTATTCTGTGCGGTCTATAATTCTCACTATTTCTCACTTTCTCTGTTCTGTGCTCTCTAATTCCCACTATTTCCCACTTTTGCTATTCTGTGCAGTCTAATTCTCTCTATTTCTCACTTTTATCATTCTGTGTGCTCTAATTCGCTCTATTTATCACTTTCTCTATTCTGTACTCTCTGATCCTATTTCTCACTTTTGCTTTTCTGTGCTCTCTAATTCTGACTTTCTCTGTTTTGTGCTTTCCAATTCTCTCTATTTCTCACTTTTTCTATTTTGTACACTCTAATTCACTCTATTTATCACTTTCTCTATTCTGTACTCTCTGATCCTCCCTATTTCTCACTTTTGCTTTTCTGTGCTCTCTAATTCTCTGTGCTCTTTAGTTCTCACTATTTATCACTTTCTCTGTTCTGTGCGCTCTAATTCTCACTATTTTGCACTTTCGCTATTCTGTGCTCTCCAATTCTCACTATTTCCCACGTTGGCTATTCTCTGCTCTCCAAATCTCTCTATTTCTGTCTATTTATTTTGTGCTCTCTAATTCTGACTATTTCTCACTGTCTCTATTCTGTGCTCTCCAATTCTCACTGTTTCCCATGCTCTCTATTCTGTGCACTCTAACTCTTACTATTTCTCACTTTCACGTTTCTGTACTCTCTGATCCTATTTCTCACTTTTGCTTTTCTGTGCTCTCTAATTCTGACTTTCTCTGTTTTGTGCTTTCCAATTCTCTCTATTTCTCACTTTTTCTATTCTGTGCACTCTAATTTGCTCTATTTATCACTTTCTCTATTCTGTACTCTCTGATTCTCCCTATTTCTCACTTTTGCTTTTCTGTGCTCTCTAATTCTCTGTGCTCTTTAGTTCTCACTATTTATCACTTTCTCTGTTCTGTGCTCTCTAATTCTCACTATTTTGCACTTTCGCTATTCTGTGCTCTCCAATTCTCACTATTTCCCACGTTGGCTATTCTGTGCTCTCCAAATCTCTCTATTTCTCTCTATTTATTTTTGTGCTCTCTAATTCTGACTATTTCTCACTGTCTCTATTCTGTGCTCTCCAATTCTCACTATTTCCCATGTTCTCTATTCTGTGCAGTCTAATTCTTACTGTTTCTCTCTTTCTATTCTGTGCACTCTGATTCTCCCTATTTCTCACTTTCACTTTTCTGTGCTCTCTGTTTCTCCCTATTTCTCACTTTCTCTATTCTGTGCTCTCTAATTCTCACTATTTACTACTTTTTCTTTTCTGTGCTCTCTGATTCTCACTATTTCTCACTTTCTCTATTCTGTGCTCTCCAAATCTCTCTATTTCTCTCTATTTATTTTGTGCTCTCTAATTCTGACTATTTCTCACTGTCTCTATTCTGTGCTCTCCAATTCTCACTGTTTCCCATGTTCTCTATTCTGTGCACTCTAATTCTTACTATTTCTCACTTTCACTTTTCTGTACTCTCTGATCCTATTTCTCACTTTTGCTTTTCTGTGCTCTCTAATTCTGACTTTCTCTGTTTTGTGCTTTCCAATTCTCTCTATTTCTCACCTTTTCTATTCTGTGCACTCTAATTCGCTCTATTTATCACTTTCTCTATTCTGTACTCTCTGATTCTCCCTATTTCTCACTTTTGCTTTTCTGTGCTCTCTAATTCTCTGTGCTCTTTAGTTCTCACTATTTATCACTTTCTCTGTTCTGTGCTCTCTAATTCTCACTATTTTGCACTGTCTCTCTTCTGTGCTCTCCAATTCTCACTATTTCCCATGTTCTCTATTCTGTGCAGTCTAATTCTTACTATTTCTCTCTATCTATTCTGTGCACTCTGATTCTCCCTATTTCTCACTTTCACTTTTCTGTGCTCTCCAATTCTCACTATTTCCCATGTTCTCTATTCTGTGCTCTCCAATTCTCACTATTTCTCAATTCCTCTAGTCTGTGCACTCTAATTCTCACTATTTCTCTCTATCTGTTCTGTGCTCTCTGGTTCTCCCTATTTCTCACTTTCACTTTTCTGCACTCTCTGATTCTCCCCATTGCTCACTTTCTCTATTCTGTATTCTCTAATTCTGACTATTTCTCACTTTTTCTATTCTGTGCGGTCTATAATTCTCACTAGTTCTTACTTTCTCTGTTCTGTGGTCTCTAACTCTCTAATTCCCAGTATTTCCCACTTTCGCTATTCTGTGCAGTCTAATTCTCTCTATTTCTCACTTTTATCATTCTGTGCACTCTAATTCGCTCTATTTATCACTTTCTCTATTCTGTACTCTCTGATTCTCCCTATTTCTCAGGGAGCCGGCTACCAAAGCCTTGCCACCCCCGGAAGACCAGGTGCTCACTCTGTCGACCTCCGACGTAAGGGGTGTTCTACACGGAGTGAACACACGTAAGGCTGCTGGACCTGACAGCATCCCTGGACGGGTACTCAAGGAATGTGCTGATCAGCTGGCTGATGTCTTCACCGCCATCTTCAATCTGTCATTGGCCCAGGCAGTAGTCCCTACATGCTTCAAGACCGCTACCATTATTCCTGTGCCAAAGCAAACAGCTGTGACGTGTCTGAACGACTATCGACCTGTCGCACTCGCACCCATCATAATGAAATGTTTCGAGAGACTGGTCCTGGCTCACATCAAAGCCAGTGTTCCCGCCTCTCTTGACCAACACTAGTTTGCCTATCGTGCAAACAGATCAGCGGAGGATGCAATCACAACTGCTCTACACTCTGCATTGAATCACTTCGACGGTAAAGAGACCTACATCAGAATGCTGTTCATAGACTACAGCCCAGCATTCAATACTATTGTCCCCAACAAGCTGGCCAGCAAACTCCACACTCTTGGCCTGAACACTTCCCTTTGCAACTGGACCCTGGACTTCCTAACAAACAGACCCCAGTCTGTCAAATTAGGTAACCACACCTCCCCCCCCGACCCTGAACACGGGGGCCCCACAAGGATGTGTGCTGAGCCCCCTCCTCTACTCCCTCTTCACCCACGACTGTGTGGCTGTTCATGGTTCCAACACCATCATCAAGTTTGTGGATGATACCACGGTGGTAGGCCAGATCACCAACAACGATGAGTCAGCCTACAGGGAGGAGGTCCAGCATCTCGTGAAGTGGTGCGCCGATAACAACCTGGCCCTTAACATCAAGAAAACCAAGGAAATCATTGTGGACTTCAGGAAGTCTAAAGGCGGAAGTCACACCCCCATCCACATCCATGGGGCTGTGGTGGAAAGGGTGGACAGCTTTAAGTTCCTCGGAGTCCACATCACGGAAGACCTCTCCTGGTCCCTCAATACCTCCTCTTTGGTGAAGAAGGCCCAGCAGCGCCTATATTTCCTAAGGAGGCTGAAGGGATGTAACCTGTCACCCCTGATCCTCTCTAACTTTTACCGCTGCACAATAGAGAGCATCCTGACAAACTGTATCACAGTATGGTATGGCGGCTGTAGCTCCTATGACCGGAAAGCCCTGCAGCGGGTAGTCAAAACTGCCCAACGCATTACCGGCACCCGGCTACCAACCATAGAGAACATCTACCAGAAACGCTGTTTACGGAGGTCACTGACCATCATCAAAGACCCTACCCACCCCAGCCACAGTCTGTTCGCCCCCCTGCCATCTGGGAGATGCTACAGATGCATTCGCACCCGAACGACCAGATTTAGGAACAACTTCTTTCCCAGGGCTGTCACCCTACTGAACTCCACAAATAAACTCTAAAGCCTGCACATCTGTCAATGCACTTTATTATGTTTATGTTAATGTATTACAAGCCAAATGAATGTTGAATGTTTAAATGTCTTAATCTAAATGTACACTCTCGGGAGCCGCAAGCCTACATTTCGTTGTACTGCACTTGTGCACTAACAATGACAATAAAGTTGATTATTATTATTATTATTATTATTTCTCACTTTTGCTTTTCTGTGCTCTCTAATTCTGACTTTCTCTGTTTTGTGCTTTCCAATTCTCTCTATTTCTCACTTTTTCTATCCTGTGCACTCTAATTTGCTCTATTTATCACTTTCTCTGTTCTGTGCTCTCTAATTCTCACTATTTTGCACTTTCACTATTCTATGCTCTCTAATTCTCACTATTTCCCATGTTGGCTATTCTGTGCTCTCCAAATCTCTCTCTTTCTCTCTATTTATTTTGTGCTCACTAATTCTGACTATTTCTCACTGTCTCTATTCTGTGCTCTCCAATTCTCGCTATTTCCCATGTTCTCTATTCTGTGCACTCTAATTCTTAATATTTCTCTCTATCTATTCTGTGCACACTGATTCTCCCTATTTCTCACTTTCCCTTTTCTGTGCTCTCTGATTCTCCCTATTTCTCACTTTCTCTATTCTGTGCTCTCTAATTCTCACTATTTCTCACTTTCACTTTTCTGTGCTCTCAGATTCTCACTATTTCTCACTTTCTCTATTCTGTGCTCTCTAATTCTGACTATTTCTCACACACTTTTCTGTGCTCTCTGATTCTCCCGATTTCTCACTTTCTCTATTCTGTGCTCTCCAATTCTCACTATTTCCCACATTCACTATTCTGTGCTCTCCAATTCTCTCTATTTCTCTCTATTTATTTTGTGCTCTAATTCTGACTATTTCTCACTTTCACTATTCTGTGCTCTCCAATTCTCACTATTCCCCACGTTCTCTACTCTGTCCTCTCCAATTCTCACTATTTCTCAATTTCTCTATTCTGTGCACTCTAATTCTCACTATTTCTCGCTATCTATTCTGTGCTCTCTGGTTCTCCCTATTTCTCACTTTCACTTTTCTGCACTCTCTGATTCTCCCTATTTCTCACTTTCTCTATTCTGTATTCTCTAATTCTGACTATTTCTCACTTTTTCTATTCTGTGCTCTCCAATTCTCACTATTTCTCACTTTCTCTATTCTGTGCACTCTAATGCTCACAATTTCCCTCTATCTATTCTATGCTCTCTGATTCTCCCTATTTCTCACTTCCACTTTTCTGTGCTCTCTGATTCTCCCTATTTCTCACTTTCTCTATTCTGTGCACTCTAATTCTGACTATTTCTCACTTTCTCTGTTCTGTGCTCTCTAATTCTCACTATTCCCCACGTTCTCTACTCTGTCCTCTCCAATTCTCACTATTTCTCAATTTCTCTATTCTGTGCACTCTAATTCTCACTATTTCTCGCTATCTATTCTGTGCTCTCTGGTTCTCCCTATTTCTCACTTTCACTTTTCTGCACTCTCTGATTCTCCCTATTTCTCACTTTCTCTATTCTGTATTCTCTAATTCTGACTATTTCTCACTTTTTCTATTCTGTGCTCTCCAATTCTCACTATTTCTCACTTTCTCTATTCTGTGCACTCTAATGCTCACAATTTCCCTCTATCTATTCTATGCTCTCTGATTCTCCCTATTTCTCACTTCCACTTTTCTGTGCTCTCTGATTCTCCCTATTTCTCACTTTCTCTATTCTGTGCACTCTAATTCTGACTATTTCTCACTTTCTCTGTTCTGTGCTCTCTAATTCTCTCTATTTCTCTCTATTTCTATTCTGTGCACTCTAATTCGCTCTATTTATCAATTTCTCTATACTGTACTCTCTGATTCTCCCTATTTCCCACTTTCTCTATTCTGCGCTATCTAATTCTCACTATTTCTCACTCTCTCCATTCTGTGCTCTCCAATTCTCACTATTTCCCATGTTTGCTATTCTGTGCTCTCTAATTCTCCCTATTTCTCACTTTCTCTCTTCTGTGCTCTCCTATTCTGACTATTTCCCACTTTCTCTGTTCTGTGCTCTCCAATTCTCACTATTTCCCACATTCCCTATTCTGTGCACTCTAATTTTCACTATTTCACTCTATCTATTCTGTGCTCTGATTCACCCTATTTCTCACTTTCAATTTTCTGTGCTCTCTAATTCTCACTATTCACTTTCTCTATTCTGTGTTCTCTTTTTTTCTCCATTTCCCACTTTTTCTATTCAGTGCTCGCTAATTCTCACTATTTCTCACTTTCTCTATTCTGTGCTCTCTAATTCTCACTATTCCTCACTTTCAATTTTCTGTTCTCTCTAATTCTCACTATTCACTTTCTCTATTCTGTGTTCTCTTTTTTTCTCTATTTCCCACTTTTTCTATTCAGTGCTCGCTAATTCTCACTATTTCTCACTTTCGCTATTCTGTGCTCTCTAATTCTCACTATTTCTCACTTTCTTTATTCTGTGCCCTCCAATTCTCACTATTTCCCACATTCGCTATTCTATGCTCTCTAATTCTCCCTATTTATCACTTTCTCTATTCTGTACTCTCTGATTCTCCCTATTTCCCACTATTTCTTGTCTGTGCTCTCTAATTCTCACTAGTTCCCACTTTCTCTATTCTGTGCTCTCCAATCCTCACTATCTCTCTCTATTTATTCTGGCTTTCAATTCTGACTATTTCCCACTTTTTCTCTTGTCTCTGCTCTCTAATTCTTACTATTTCCCACTTTCGCTATTCTGCACACACTAATTCGCCCCATGCCCCTTTTTCCTCTTGCTGTGCTCTCTAATTCTCACTATTCTTCACTTTCTCAATTATGTACTCTCTGGTTCTCTCTATTTTCCACTTTCTCTATTCTGTGCTCTGCAGTTCTCACTATTTCCCATGTTCACTATTCTGTGCTCTCTAATTCTCCCTATTTCTCACTTTCTCTATTCTGTGCTCTCTAGTTCTCACTATTTCTCACATTTTCTGTTCTGCGCACTCTAATTCTCTCTATTCACTTTTTCTATTCTGTGCACTCTAATTCACCCTATTTATCACTTTCTTATGTTGTGCTCTCTAATTCTGACTATTTTTCACTTTCTCTGTTCTGTGCTCTTTAATTCTCTTTATTTCCCACTTTCTCTTGTCTGTGCTTGCTAATTCTCACTATTTCCCACTTTCTCTATTCTGTACTCTTCGATTCTCCCTAATTCCCACTTTCTCTCTTCTGTGCTCTCTGTTCTCACTATTTATCACTTTCTCTGTTCTGTGCACTCCAATTCTCACTATTTCTTTCTATTTATTTTGTGTATTCTAATTCTGACTATTTCTCACTTTCTCTGTTCTGTGCTCTCTAATTGTGTCTATTTCCCACTTTCTCTTGTCTGTGCTCTCTAATTCTCACTATTTCCCACTTTCTCTACTCTGTACTCTCCGATTCTCCCTATTTCCCACTTTCTCTTGTCTGTGCTTGCTAATTCTCACTATTCACTTTCCTGCTTCTGTGCTCTCTGTTCTCACTATTTATCATGTTCTCTGTTCTGTGCTCTCCAATTCTAACTATTTCTCTCTATTTATTTTGTGCACTCTAATTCTGACTATTTCTCACTTTCTCTGTTCTGTGCTAACTGTTTCTCCCTATTTCCCACTTTTTCTCTTGTTTGTGCTCAATAATTCTCACTATTTCCCACTTTCACTATTCTGCACACTCTAATTCTCCCTATGTCCCCTTGCTGTGCTCTCTAATTCTCACTATTCTTCACTTTCTCTATTCTGTACTCTGGTTCTCTGTATTTCCCACTTTCTCTTGTCTGTGCTCTATAATTCTCACTATTTCTCATTTTCTCTGTTCTGTGCTCTCTAATTCTCACTATTCACTTTCTCTATTCTTTACTCTCCGATTCTCCCAATTTCCCACTTTCTCTTGTCTGTGCTCTTATTCTCACTATTTCCCATTTTCTCTATTCTGCACTCTCTAGTTCTCACTATTTCTCACTTTCTCTGTTCTGTGCTCCCTAATTCTCACTATTCACTTTCTCTATTCTGTGCTCTCTGATTCTCTCTATTTCCCACCTTTTCTTTCTGTGCTCTCAAAGTCTGACTATTCACTTTCTCTATTCTGTGCTCTCTGATTCCTACTTTTTCTTTTCTGTGCTCACTAATTCTCACTATTTCTCACTTTTGCTATTCTGTGCTCTCTAATTCTCCCTATTTCTCACTTTCTGTAGTCTGTGCTCTCGAATTCTGACTATTCACTTTCTCTATTCTGTGCTCTCTGATTCCTACTTTTTCTTTTCTGTGCTCTCTAATTCTCACTATTTCTCACTTTTGCTATTCTGTGCTCTCTAATTCTCCCTATTTCTCACTTTATGTAGTCTGTGCTCTCTAATTCTGTCTATTTCCCACTTTTTCTCTTGTCTGTGCTCTCTAATTCCCACTAGTTCTCACATTCTCTATGCTGTGCTCTCTAATTCTCACTATTCCTCACTTTATTCTGTGCTCTCTGATTCTCACTATTGCTTTCTCCCTTTCTCACTCTCTCAAATTCTCTTTCTCTCTTTGTAGTTCTCACTTTCTCCATTTCTAACTTCCTCTATTTCTCATCATCTCTGTTGCTTCCTCTCTGTTTCTCGCTCTAGTTCTCTCTTTGTGTTTCTCTTTTTCTGTTTTTCACTTTATCTATTGCTTCCTCCAATTCTCATGTTATTTTCTCTTTCCATTTGTCATGTTCTCTCTTGCGATCCGTTTCTAACTCTCTTTCTTCATTGATCTCACGCTATTTCTCATTCTATTTCCATGCTTTATATCTCTATATTCTGCCCCTGCTCTATTACTGAAATATTCCATTTCTCACTCTTCTGATTTACCATTTCTTAATTTCTCACTCTGGATTTCCTCCCAACCATTTCTCACTTGCCCACTATTGCTTTATCTGTTTCTTTTTCAGCTGTGACTCAGTGGGTAGCACTCTCGACATTGAGTCAGAAGGTTGTGGGTTCAAGTCCCACTCCAGAGACTTGAGCACAAAAGTCTAGGCCGACACTCCAGTGCAGTGCTGATGGAGCGCTGCACTGTCGCAGGTGCCGTCTTTCGGATGAGATGTTAAACTGAGGCCCCGTCTGCTCTCTCAGATGGACATAATAGATCCCATGGCACTATTTCGAAGAAGAGCAGGGGGGGCGTTCTCCCTGGTGGCCTGGCCAATATTTATTCCTCAATCAACATAACAACAACACGAAATCCTCATCATTAGCACATTGCTGTTTGTGGGAGCTTGCTGTGCGCAAATAGGCTGCTGTGTTTCCTACATTACAACAGTGCCCACACTTCAAAAAGTACTTAATTGCCTGTGAAGCGCTTTGGGACGTCCTGAGGTCCTGAAAGGCGCTATAGAAATGCAAGTCTTTCCTTTTTTTCTCTCTTCACAGCTAGCGTTTCTCCCTTTCTGCCCCTTTATCTGTTCTCTCTCTTTACCTCTGTCTTTCTCTCTCACCATCCCTTCCCCCTTCCTCCTTGATACCTAGTTCTATGTTGTCCTCACCCCCCTCTCTGCCTCTCATTTACAAGCTTCAATTTTGGTGCTTCTTTCACCCCTTTAATTTCTCTCTCTATTTCTCACTTTTTTACTCACCTCTTCCACCTTCCAACTCTTTTCCACCTCCCTCTCTTTCCACCTCCCTGGACTTTTCGCTCTCTGCCTCTCCTCCTCCTCTCTTCTTCAGTCCTACTCTCCTCTTTCTCATCACTATTTGTAAAAGGGAATTTGAAGAAAAAGTATATGTGGTGTTCCACAAGGATCAGTGCTGGTTCACAATTTACATTAATGATTTAGACTTTGGAATCAAAAACACAATTTCTAAATTTGCGGATGATACCAAATTGGGGTGGGGAGATAGTCAACACTGAGGAGGACTGCAACAAATTATAGGAGGGCATTAATAAACTTGCAGAATGGGCATATAATTGGCAAATTAACTTCAACACAGATAAATGTGAGGTATTACATTTTGGGAGGAAGAAAAGGGAGGTCACATTACTGGGAGGGTACGAGTCTGGGTGGGGTAGAGGAGCAAAGAGATCTCAGAGTACAAATACACAAATCACTAAAAGTAGCGACACAGGGCCATAAAAAAATACAAACCAGGCACTAGGGTTTATTTTTAGAGGGATAGAATTGAAAAGTAGGGAAATTATGCTAAACTTGTATCGAACCTTGGTTAGAACACACTTGGAGTACTGCGTACTGTACGGATAACCATAGCTGTCGTAAAGACAGCGGGGTTTGATTGACAGCTGGTTGACGGCTGACGTCATATCCGGGGGCGGGATCTGACGCCATCTTGGCCATGCTTGAAGTACTGTACTAGGAGACACAGAGTCAGGACTGAATAAATGGCACTCCACTACAACTGCTTGGGAGACTCGTAATTACATTATTAAGATAACATTACATGGTACCAGGATTTATAGAACTCACGATAAGGACATACTACAACAATGGAAGGAATAAAACCTCTGGCTAGCCTGCAACTAGAAGGAAGTGTGGATGAAAATTAGCGTGTCTTCAAGCAATGCTTTCTTCTCTACCTCACAGCGATTGACGCTTCGACTAGCTCTGGAACATGTAAAGTAGCTTTGTTGCTAACCGTGGCTGGCTCGCAGGCAATCGAGCTGTTTAATACATTTACGTTTGCAGCCAAAGATGATAAAAATGATCTGGACAAGGTGATAGAATGGTTCGACGAATACTGCACTCCAAAAAAGAATGAAATGTATGAGAGATTCATGTTTCGCTCCCGCGTGCAAAAGCAAGGAGAATCCTTTGATTTTTTTTGACGGACTTGAAAATAAAAGCACAAACATGCAACTTTAGGGACCTGAAGGAATCGATGATACGCGATCAAGTCATTTTTGGAATACTCGACAAGAAGGTGAGGAAGAGAATGCTTAGAGACAATGACCTAAATTTGGATGCAGCAGTGAAAATATGTCATGCTAGTGAACTCTCAGCCATGCACACAAAAACTTTCGAAGGGAGCAGCACAGCAGCGGGCGGGAGCGCCCTGGGGCTGAAAAACCTGCCGGTGGATGTGGTACACAAAAAGGACACAAGAGGGCCCACAGAGTTCAAGACAATGACGCCTTACGAATGCAGACGGTGCGGTAATAAACACGTAGCCAGACAGTGTCCTGCTTATGGGAAGAACTGTGCAAAATGTAAAGGCAGGAATCAGTTTGCCAAGATGTGTTTTTGGGAAGAGAAAACTGAAGGTAAAAAGACAGTGCATGCTATTGAGACTGAAGAGACAGGAGCAGAGACTTTGTTTGTTGGAATGGTGCAAAATGAGTCAAAACAGGGCAAAAATGCTAATGAAGTGCACTCTGTAGGACCAAAGACTGAAGTTTGGATAGCTCCCTTGCTGGTAAATGGCACCATTGTTCCCTTTAAGCTAGGTACAGGTGCTAAGGCAAACCTCATAAGTTGGAGTGATGCACGGAATTTCAAAGTGCAACCTAAAATACTGAACAAGACAGTGTCTTTGAAGGCATACAATGGACAAAGCATTGAAACAAAAGGAGCGTGTAGGCTGAATGTTAAGGTAAAAAATCACATTCACCCTTTGACCTTTGTTATAGTGCCTGAAGGACATGAGTCACTGTTGGGGGATAAGGCCTGTGTGGATTTGGGCCTGGTAAAACGAGTCTATACAATTAATGAACTGAACTGTGTGCAGAGTGCCCCCCAAGATATTACAAATCTGATTCATGAGATATAGTCTCAAATATGCAGATATATTTCAGGGTTTCGGAGCACTGCCCTTTACATACTCCATCAAACTGAGAGAGGATACACAACCTGTGATTCACGCACCCAGGAGAGTTCCAGTGGCTCTCCGTGAAAAACTGAGGAAAGAGCGAGACCGCATGGAGGGACTAGCTGTCATAAAGAAGATTGAGGAACCGACTGACTGGGTAAATTCCATGGTCTGCGTCAATTCAAAGAAAACTGATAAATTGCGTGTCTGCATGGCTCCCAAGGACCTTAACGCCAATATCAAAAGAGAGCACTACCAAATTCCAAAGAGAGAGGAAATAGTCAGCGAAATGACAGAAGCGAAAGTCTTCTCCAAGATGAATGCCTCGCATGGTTTCTGGCAGTTGAAACTTGATGAAGAAGGTGCTAAGCTGTGCACTTTTAACACCCCGTTTGGTCGATACTCCTACCAGCGTCTGCCCTTTGGTATTAGCTCCGCCCCAGAAATCTTTCACAGAGCAATGGAGCAAATCATCGAGGGCCTGGAGGGAGTGCGGGTGTACGTGGATGATCTGGTAGTATGGGGCTCCACTCAGGGGGAGCACGACACCAGACTGGAGAAAACACTTCAGAGAATACAGCAGTATGGACTCAAACTAAATAAAGACAAATGTCAGTTCAGCATCAATGAAATCACATTCCTCGGAGACAAGATCTCTATAGAGGGGATTCAGCCAGACAAGTCAAAGGTAAAGGCTATACATGACATGGAGAAACCAAAGGACAAGAAAGGGGTTCAGCGGGCCCTTGGCATGGTTAACTACCTAGGAAAATTCATTCCAAATCTAGCAGTGAAAACTGTTCATCTGAGAAAACTGCTGCACCAAGAGACAGAGTTCCAATGGGGACATGAACATGAGAGCGAATGGAAGGGGCTGCTACACATTCTAGCAAGTGAATCCCTACTGAAGTTCTTCTGCCCTAAAAAGAGGACAAAAGTGTCCACAGATGCCTCTAAGAATGGATTAGGGGCTGTCCTTCTACAGGAAGATGAAGGAGAATGGCGACCAGTGGCGTATGCGTCACGCTCCATGACGGCTACAGAGTGCCAGTACGCGCAAATCGAGAAGGAGTGCCTTGGCTTGGCATTTTGGTGTGAAAAATTTCATACCTACATCTTTGGTCTTCCCAAGGTTATCCTAGAAATGGACCATAAGCCACTGCTAGGGATCGCAAAGAAGAATCTGTGTGACATGTTACCACGGATACAACGCCTAATGATGAGACTTCAACGTTACGATTTTGAGCTAACATATGTGCCAGGGACACAAATGTTCATTGCAGACACACTATCCAGGGCTGCGCCTTACACCACACAAAACAGTGAATCAGAAGAGGATGTGGCTCTTTATGTGGATATGGTCTACGCAGCATTGCCCGCCACACAGGAACAACTATCAGTGATAGTCACAGAGACATCAAAGGACCCAGTCCTGAGTAAAGTAATGAGAAATCTTCGAGGGCTGGAAGAAAGGGTCATGTAAACAATATTATCACATTCAGTCTGAGCTCTCTGTGGTCAATGGACTACTGCTTAAGTGTGACAGGATAGTAGTGCCCGCCTCTATGCGACGAGAAATGCTCAACAGGATACATGAAGGGCACCTGGGTGCAGAAAAGTCAAAAAGGAGAGCACGTGAGGCACTCTACTGGCCAAACATGAACTCTGATATTGACCAATTGATCAGCGAGTGTGCTACATGTCAGGAGTATCACTACAAGCAAACAAAAGAGCCCCTCATTACCACAGAGCTCCCATCACAGCCTTGGGAAAAGGTCAGAACTGATATTTTTCACTATGAAGGAAAAGACTATTTGTTAGTTATTGATTATTATTCCAATTATCCGGAGATGGCTCTCTTGTCCAGTACCACATCAAGAGCTGTAATAACTCACCTGAAGTCAATCTTTGCCAGGCAGGGCATCCCTCTAACCCTGGTCTCTGATAATGGCCCTCCCTATGCCAGTCATGAGTTTCAGTAATTTGCTTCAGAGTATGAGTTTAATCATGTAACCTCCAGTCCGCTCTATCCTCAGGCTAATGGAAAAGCGGAGAAGGGGGTACAGATTGTGAAAAGACTATTAAAGAAAGCAGCACACAGCAACACTGACCCATATCTGGCCCTGATGTCGTACAGGGTGGACCCGCTAGCAAGTGGCAAGTCTCCAGCTGAGCTCTTACTGGGTCAGAAAATCCGTACTCGACTTCCCAGTTATGTCAAACCTGACCACAGAGATGAGGTGTGGGCAGACAAGGCTCGGAAACTGCAACAGAAACAAAAAACACTTCATGACCGCACAGCCACTACACTAGTGCCTCTACAGGAGAAGGATATAGTTCGCATTGAAGGGCCTGAGTCATGGCCTAAAAGAGCCACCGTTCTACAACAGGTCGCCCCCAGGTCAGAGAGCTTGGACCTGTGGGAGAGCAGCAGCGCGACCGGCGGCACTTAAAACCGGTGGATTCAGCAGAGGCGAGGTCAGAGAGCTTGGACCTGTGGGAGAGCAGCAGCGCGACCGGCGGCACTTAAAACCGGCGGATTCAGCAGAGGCGAGGTCAGAGAGCTTGGACCTGTGGGAGAGCAGCAGCGCGACCGGCGGCACTTAAAACCGGCGGATTCAGCAGAGGCGAGGTCAGAGAGCTTGGACCTGTGGGAGAGCAGCAGCGCGACCGGCGGCACTTAAAACCGGCGGATTCAGCAGAGGCGAGGTCAGAGAGCTTGGACCTGTGGGAGAGCAGCAGCGCGACCGGCGGCACTTAAAACCGGCGGGTTCAGCAGAGGCCGGACCAAATCAACAGCAGAGGAGAGAGGTAAAAAGTAATCAGAGTGTGACGTCACCAGGGAGCAGGTAAGTGATTGGTTGGTGAGTATTTCTCTTTTTTAAACTTTAACTCTGTAGTTTATAGTTACTAGGGTCTTTTCTGGTGTAGCAGGGACTGTTGGTAGACTATACAAGCGCCTTAGAGATATTTTTAATTGGTGATAGGAAATTAATTTAAATTAATTAAAGGGAAGGTCATGCCAGGTGAGCCCAGCCCCGTGATATGCTCCTCTTGCTCTATGTGGGAATTCAGGGACCCCGGTGCCCCTGATGACCACGTGTGCCAGAGATGCATCCATCTGCAGCTACTAGCAGACCGCATTGAGGCGCTGGAGCTGCGGGTGGATGGGTTGTTGAGCATTCACTATGCTGAGAGGGTCGTGGATAGCACGTTTAGTGAGTTGGTCACACCGCAGGGAAGGGCTGCACAGGAAGACAGGAAATGGGTGACCACCAGGCGGAGCAATAGAAGCAGGCAGGTAGTGCAGGAGGCCCCTGTGACCATTCCCCTCTCAAACAAGTATACCGCTTTGGATACTGTTGAGGGGGATGACTCACCAGGGGAAGGCAGCAGCAGCCAACTTCCTGGCACTGGGGGTGCTCCTGCTGCCCAGGAAGGGGGGAAAAAGAGTGGGAGAGCAATAGCGGTAGGGGATTCTATAGTAAGCGGAACAGATAGGCGTTTCTGTGGTCGTAGACGTGAATCCAGGATGGTTTGTTGCCTCCCTGGTGCCAGGGTCAAGGATATCACTGAGCGGCTGCAGGGCATTCTGGAGGGGGAGGGTGAACAGCCAGAGGTCGTGGTCCACATTGGTACCAACGACATAGGTAAAAAGAGGGATGAGGTCCTGCAGCAAGAATTTAGGGAGCTAGGTGAAGGATTAAAGAGCAGGACCTCAAAGGTTGTAATCTCTGGATTACTCCCGGTGCCACGTGCTAGTGGGTATAGGAATAGGAAGATAGAACAGATGAATGCGTGGCTAAAGGGATGGTGCAGGGGGGAGGGCTTTAGTTTCCTGGGTCACTGGGTCTGCTTCTGGGAAAGGTGGGACTTGTACAAGTCGGACGGTTTACACCTGAACCAGAGGGGAACCAATATCCTTGCGGGGAGGTTTGCCAGCACTGCTGGGGGGGGTTTAAACTAACTTGGCAGGGGGATGGGGTACAGAGTGGAGCTATAGTAGGGGGTGATTTACAGCCAAATACAGAGGAAAAAACAAGTCAGCTGGGAAGGCAGAGCAAATATGTGAAGGCAAAAGGGAATATGGCAGGGCTGGAAGGCATTTATTTTAATGCAAGGAGTCTTGCAAATAAGGTGGATGAACTGAAGTTGTTGTTGAACACATGGGAGTACGATATTGTTGCTATCACGGAGACATGGTTGAGGGAGGGTCAGGACTGGCAGCTGAATATTCTGGGGTATAGAATCTTCAGGCGAGACAGAGGGGGGTGTAAAAGGGGAGGGGGTGTTGCAATATTAATTAAGGAGACAATTACTGCTGTAAGGAGGGATGATATATTAGCGGGTTCCTCTAATGAGGCCATATGGGTAGAACTTAAAAACAAAAAGGGGGCAAGCACTTTGCTGGGAGTGTACTATAGGCCCCCAAACAGTCAAGGGGAGATAGAGGAACAGATATGTAGGCAAATCTCAGAGAAGTGTGAAAATAATAGGGTAATAATAGTGGGGGATTTCAACTTCCCCAATATAAATTGGGATAGTCAGAGTGTGAAAGGCTTAGAGGGTGCAGAATTCTTAAAGTGCATCCAGGAGAGCTTTTTGAGCCAACATGTAGAAAGTCCTACAAGAGAGGGGGCGGTACTGGACCTAATTCTGGGGAATGTAGCCGGGCAAGTGGTGGAAGTATCAGTAGGAGAGCATTTTGGCGACAGTGACCATAATTCGGTGAGATTTAAGTTGGTCATGGAAAAAGACAAAGACGGCCCGGAAATAAGGGTTCTAAATTGGGGGAAGGCGGATTTTAATATGATAAGGCAGGATCTGGCCAAAGTGGACTGGGAGCAGCTACTTATAGGAAAATCCACATCAAAACAGTGGGAGACTTTCAGAAGGGAAATAGAGAGAGTACAACACCAACATATTCCTGTAAAGGTCAAGGGTGGGACCAACAAGCAAAGGGAACCTTGGATGACAAGGGATATACAAAAATGCATTAGAAATAAAAGGGGGGCTTTTGGCAGTTACAAAAGACAAAAGACGGAAGAAGCCCTAGAGGAGTATAAAAAGTGCAGGGGCATACTTAAAAAAGAAATTAGGAGGGCGAGGAGGGGCCATGAAATAACACTGGCGAGCAAAATAAAGGAAAATCCTAAGATGTTTTATAAGTATATTAAGGGCAAGAGGATAACCAGGGAAAGGGTAGGGCCCATTAGGGACCAAAGTGGCAATCTGTGTGTAGAGCCAGATGATGTAGGCGGGGTTTTAAATGAAATTTTTGCATCTGTGTTCACTATGGAGAAAGACGATGCAGACATAGAAATCGGGCAAGGGGACTGTGACATACTTGAACATATTAGCATCGAGAGGGAGGAGGTGCTAGCGGTTTTAGCAGGCCAAAAAGTGGATAAATCCCCAGGCCCGGACGAGATGTATCCCAGGCTGCTGTGGGAGGCAAAGGAGGAGATTGCAGGGGCTCTGACACAAATTTTCAGAACCTCTCTGGCCACAGGGGATGTACCAGAGGACTGGAGAACAGCTAATGTAGTACCATTATACAAGAAGGGTAGCAGGGATAAACCAGGGAATTACAGGCCAGTGAGCCTAACATCTGTGGTAGGGAAATTATTGGAAAAAATTCTGAGGGACAAAATTAGTCTCCACTTGGAGAGGCAAGGATTAATCGGGGATAGTCAGCATGGCTTTGTCAAGGGTAAATCATGTCTGACAAATCTGATTGAATTTTCCGAGGGGGTGACTAGGGGGGTGGATGAGGGAAATGCTGTGGATGTGGTTTACATGGACTTCAGTAAAGCTTTTGACAAAGTCTCGCATAGGAGACTGGTCAAGAAGGTAAGAGCCCATGGGATCCAGGGTGCCTTGGCGCGGATCCTAAACTGGCTGAGTGGCAGGAGGCAGAGGGTGATGGTCGAAGGTTGCTTTTGTGACTGGAAGCCTGTGTCCAGTGGGGTACCTCAGGGATCGGTGCTGGGTCCCTTGTTGTTTGTGATCTACATAAATGATTTGGATGAGAATGTAAAAGGTATGATCAGTAAGTTCGCAGATGACACGAAAATTGGTGGGGTGGTAAATTGCGAGGAAGAAAGCCTCAGGCTACAGGACGATATAAACGGGTTGGTCAGATGGGCGGAAAAGTGGCAAATGGAATTTAACCCTGAAAAGTGCGAGGTGATGCATTTTGGATGGACAAATAAGGCAAGGGAATACACAATGAGTGGTAGGACCCTAGGAAGTACAGAGGGTCAGAGGGACCTTGGTGTACATGTACATAGATCCCTGAAGGCAGCGGAACAGGTAGATAAGGTGGTTAAAAAGGCATATGGGATACTTGCCTTCATTAGCCGAGGCATAGAATATAAGAGCAGGGAGGTTATGATGGAGCTGTACAAAACGCTGGTGAGGCCACAGCTGGAGTACTGTGTGCAGTTCTGGCCACCTCACTATAGGAAGGATGTGATTGCTTTGGAGAGGGTGCAGAGAAGATTCACCAGGATGTTACCTGGGATGGAGCGCCTCAGCTATGAAGAAAGACTAAACAGGCTGGGGTTGTTTTCCTTGGAGCAAAGAAGGCTGAGGGGGGACCTGATTGAGGTGTACAAAATGATGAGGGGCATAGATAGGGTAGACAAAGAGGAACTTTTCCCCTTAGTAGGGGGGTCAATAACAAGGGGGCATAGATTCAGGGTAAGGGGCAGGAGATTTAGAGGGGATTTGAGGAGGAACTTTTTCACCCAGAGGGTGGTTGGAATGTGGAACTCAATGCCTAAAAGGGTGGTAGAGGCAGGAACCCTCACAACATTCAAGAAGCATTTGGATGAGCACTTGAAATGCCATTGCATACAAGGCTATGGACCAAATGCTGGAAAATGGGATTAGACTGGACAGGGATAGATGGGCGGCACAGACACGATGGGCCGAAGGGCCTCTTTCTGTGCTGTAAAACTCTATGACTCTATGACATACAGTGTCATGACAGAGAACGGCAATGTGTTTTGCAGAAACAGGAGGCACCTACTGAAAACCACAGAGACCTTTCAGCCTCAGGGGGACAGAGAGGATGACGAGATGAGGGAAATGCCACAAAGAGACGAGTTGAGGGAAATGCCACAAAGTGACGAAGGACACAGTAGTGATAATGTGACAAGAGACCTGTGTGGTACAGACATGAACTTAAGGGATACAACTGGGGTGGTTCAGCAAACACCCATTCAGCCACGCAGGTCACAGCGCACCAGAAAGCCTGTAGTTAAACTTGACCTGTAGACAGGGATTGATAAGACTGTAAACAGTTAATGGACTCCTGGGTGTGGGTAAGGTTTATACCTACCTGCAATTAGTTCAACGGTGTAGTTACACTAACTGTTTCTATATGATGTTAACAAGTGTTCTATGTGTTATGTTATGTTATGTTGTTACTGTGTTATGTCTTCATTGAAGGGGGAAGATGTACGGATAACCGTAGCTGTCGTAAAGACAGCGGGGTTTGATTGACAGCTGGTTGACGGCTGACGTCATATCTGGGGGCGGGATCCGGCGCCATCTTGGCCATGCTTGAAGTACTGTACTGGAGACACAGAGTCAGGACTGAATAAATGGCACTCCACTACAGCTGCTTGGGAGACTCGTAATTACGTTATTAAGATAACATTACACGTACAGTTCTGGTCACCATATTATAAAAAGATATAGAGGCACTGGAGAGGGTGCAGAGAAGATTTACAAGGATAATACCGGAAATGCAAGGGTATACATATCAGGAAAGGTTGAACAGGCTGGGTCTCTTTCCTCTTGATAAAAGAAGGCTGAGGGGTGACCTAATAGGGGTCTTTAAAATTATGAAAGGTTTTGATAGAGTGGATACAGAGAGAATGGGCGCAATCTTGCCAGCCCTGGGGAGGGGGGTATGGAGGCGAGACTGCTGGGAAAATGGCAGAATCTGGGGGCGGGTGCCCATCCCGCCCCAACCCGCCTCCTTGCCATCTTGCCAGGAGGCAGGGTAGCCGACCCGCACCGGGTCCCGTCTCCTTGGAGGCGGGAAGGAGATTACCGCCACTTAACTGCCTGTTAACAGGTAGTTAACAGGCAGATAAGAGGATTATCCCCATTTTACCCACACAGGTGCGGGCTTCCCGAAGGCTCCAAACCCGGCCAGGGTCACTGAGGCGAGCAGAGGGTCTGCAGGGGTCGGAGGGGTTCAAAAGTGCGCTGTGGGGGTGAGTGATGGGTGCAAGTATGGAGAGGTGAGTATGTGAGGTAAGTGGAAAGTGTTAGAAAAAGTTTACTTACCTTTGTTTCTTCCTGCAGGCTTCAATCGCTGGGGATGCGGAGAGTCTCGCAACCCACCGGCAGAGATGACAGATGGCCATTGCATTCTCCAATGCAGCAACCATCTAATTTCTGCTAAAGAAAGAGGTTTGATGAATCTTGAATTCAAGAACTCATCAAACTACAGAGAATGTCAGTGCTTGACAGCTTCACAGAGCTGTCAATTGATGACAATTCATCTGTCAAAGTTCTCTGTAACCGGCTTTCCCTTAATTGGCCTGCTAAGCCCGCTGGGCTGGGCGGGCTTAACAAGGTCAATCAAGGGAAAATAGCGTGAGTTGGCCAGAAGTCGATGGAGGCGGGACTGGAACCCGGCAAGTGGGAGTCCCTCCTCCAAAAGCTCCCCATTGACAAAATCCACTTGTGGGGAAGAGCATAACTAGAGGCCATCAACATAGGATAGTCACCAAGAAATCCAATAGGGAATTCAGAAGAAACTTCTTTACCCAGAGAGTGGTGAGAATGTGGAACTCACTACCACAGGGAGTGGTTGAGGTGAATAGTATAGATGCATTTAAGCGGAGGCTGGACAAGCATTTTTTTTAGGTTTATGGAGACACAAGTCTCTAGTAACCTGCTACAAGATTGGTTTGGGAGAGGAGGGCATTGGCGATCTGAATGGCATCTAAAAATCTATAACATTTATTGATAATTCCTAAAAGTATTAGTTATATAGTTAGATTTGCTTTGAGAGAAAGGTAGTTTGCAAATACTTCCCTTAGCCTTTCCTTCCCTAGCTAAATAATCATATTCTTGTACAAACCTCATGTAGTGTTTCTTTAAATTTATGATTAGTTGCATTTTCCAGTTTACTTGTATGGATTAATATTGCATTTCATATGAATTATCTATACATTTCCCTGACAGGATAGATGCCGAGAGGTTGTTTCCCTGGCTGGAGTGTCTAGAACTAGGGGGCATAGTCTTGTAGTGGTACCACCGAGTGTCCCTTACTTATTATACATAATTCCCTTTAACTTAACGCTGTATATATATATTTACCTGTATGGGGCGTTGCCCCTTTAAGAACGCGACCTAACGCGATGACGCGGGCAAACGCGATGACGCGGGTAAACGTGAGCCGGCTCAGCTCGGCCTCCCGCTCCCGTGGCAATCGCCGGCCCAGCTCGGCCCCTCGCTCCCGCGACTTCGGCCGCAACGGCCAGCTCCAATGCCGGGTGCCGGGTAAACGTGATAATGTCATCACGCAATGCACGGGACTGCCGAGTCAGTCCTCGTGGCGTCCCCACTGGGGAAAGACCTGTTCCACGACTCTCCTGCATCGTTCTACGTTGTTTGCTGTACTTCATCTAATTCAACATTAAAATCCTGTTTGTTGTTCTTCCGAGTCAAGATCCGTTATTTGTTAGGAATACACCTATTCCTACATTGGTGACCCAACGACGTGAGGATGGGAATTAATCAAAACCTACATTGGTGACCCCGTCTCCGTGAACGTTTTTCACGGACGAAGCGCACAACCTGAACCCCGTCTCTGTGAGCGGTTTCACAGAAGAAGAGCACGACGATCAACAACCGACGAACAACAACCGACGAACAACAACCGACGAACACTAATTCCTACATTGGCGACCCTGTCTTTGCGAACGTATTCGCAAAGGAAGCGCAGCCTGGAGGTGATCCCGTTTTCGTGAACATTTTTCACGAACGTAACGCAGCCGGACCCCGATTTTTGTGAACGATTTTCACGAAAGAAGCACGCCATGGAAGCATCAGCCATTTCGCTGTCGCTACCGCAATTCATGGAGCAGCAACCGCCCTCGTGCTTTCTTCAGGTAGAAGCCCCGTTCACCAAGAACATTGATGTGGCGCAGACCAACGAGGTCTCTGTATTCGTCAGCTCTACTGCCTTACGGATCGTCCGCCTCCACGACATCTCCCAACGCAACAGCAAGTATACATCCCTCCAAGCGCGGGTTCCGCAGGTTTTCGGGCCCACAGGATTGGGGCGCGCCCCCGCGGAGATGCCACGAGGACAAGCTCCTCACGAACCACGAGGACGCACTCCTCGTGAACCACGAGGACCCATCCCTCACAAACCACGAGGACCAATCCCTCGTGAAACACGAAGACTCATTCCCCGCCGACGACGCACCAGCCTGTCAGCCTGCTGGTTGTGTTTTCTACCACGCTTTTCGGCGCGAAAGCGAAGTGTTGCCGCCCTCCCGGCAGTTTTCCCTCTCAATCAACAATAACTAGAAGCGTTGCCGCCCTCCCGGCAGTTTTTCCCGTAAACCAACAACTAGAAGCGTTGCCGCCCTCTCTACAGTGTTCCCCTCAACAAACGCAAACATCTACTGATGCTGCAAACATCGAGGACGGGTCCAACGGGCATCCCACGGCCGCGATCAGCCACGCGAAAGTTGCTGTCATCACAGATCACTGATCAATGCAGCAACGGTTCACTCTCTCCTGTGTTACCGTCGTAGCACTACGGCACGCACCGTTCCGTGCATTCCCGACTGCCGAAGAGTTCGCTCACCTCTCGGCGAGTTCACCGACCTGCCAGGGCCCACGTTTATTTCCTCCTGGATCACCTGTTCGGCATTCCTGCAGATTTCGTCAGACTGGGGACCTTTTCCCAACAATGACAGAGCCATGGTCCGTGTCTGCCCAACCTGCCAGTCACTATGACGCGGCCAGCTGTTTCGCCCCGGCGCCCGCTTCGAACCACGGGCTGCAGAGGTCACACGTCTCCACGGTCCTTCGCATGGCTGAATACGTTTTATTCGCCATGGTGCCACGGTCCTTCGCAAGGCTGGATATGTTTTATCCGCCACGACGCATGCAAGGATCCGCTCATGACCAGCACCTTTAGACCTCGCCCGCTAAGTCAAGACAGCACGACCGCCGAGACCATCGGACACCCATCATCGTTACGGCAGACCAAGTACGATCACCCACCAGACTGCCAGCCACCCAGCAGTCTCCGTCTCGAGACTGCAGGAGTCGTTCGGACAGGCGCGTCAGACCACCTCACCTTTTGACGTCCGTTAAAGCGAATTCTGGGGCGGCGCATGTAGCGGTACCACTGAGTGTCCCTTACTTATTATACATAATTCCCTTTAACTTAACGCTGTATATATATATTTACCTGTACGGGGCATTGCCCCTTTAAGAACGCGACCTAACGCGATGACGCGGGCAAACGCGATGACGCGGGTAAACGCGATGACGCGGGTAAACGCGAGCCGGCTCAGCTCGGCCTCCCGCGGCAATCGCCGGCCCAGCTCGGCCTCCCGCTCCCGCGACTTCGGCCGCAACGGCCAGCTCCAGTGCCGGGTAAACGTGATAACGTCATCACGCAATGCACGGGACTGCCGAGTCAGTCCTCGTGGCGTCCCCACTGGGGAAAGACCTGTTCCACGACTCTCCTGCATCGTTCTACGTTGTTTGCTGTACTTCATCTAATTCAACATTAAAATCCTGTTTGTTGTTCTTCCGAGTCAAGCTCTGTTATTTGTTAGGAATACAGCTATTCCTACAGTCTCAGGATAAGGGGTAGGCCATTTAAGACTGAGATGAGGAGGAATTTCTTCACTCAGAGGGTTGTGACTCTTTGGAATTCTCTGCCCCAGAGGGCTGTGGATGCTGAATCTTTGAGTATATTCAAGGCTGAGATAGATAGATTTTTGGACTCTAGGGGAATCAAGGGATATGGAGATCGGGCGGGAAAGTGGAAGTAAGGTCAATGATCAGCCATGATCTTATTGAATGGCAGAGCAGGCTCAAGGGGCCGCATGGCCTACTCCTGCTCTTATTTCTTATGTTCATTTGAAGGAGAAGGGAATAGAGGGTTACACTGATAGGATTTAGATGAGGAAAGACAGGAGGAGGCTCGAGTGGAGCATAAATGCCAGCATGGACTGGTTGGGCCGAATGGCCTGTTTCTGTGCCGTATACCCTATGTAATCCTATGTAAGATTATCGCCGTTCCTTCATCGTCGCTGGGTCAAAATCTTGGCACTCCCTCCCTAACAGCACTGTGGGAGTACCTTCACCACACAGACTGCAGCGGTTTAAGAAGGCGGCTCACCACCACCTTCTCAAGGGTAATTAGGGATGGGCAATAAATGCTGGCCTCACCAGCAACGAATAAAACAAAAACGTCGCAGTCCATCAGCAGCTGGTCGAAGAGAATTTTCCACATATACAAAGGGCTGTTAGCCATCAGTTGCATTTAGTATTCCAGCCATCCTACTCTCCTCTTTCTCCTCATTGCTTACCCCTTCTTTCCCTCTCTCTTTCTTTCACTCGATTCCCCCTCTCCCAGTTCCATGAAGGCTTTCGGGTAAATAAGGAGAGAGAAATTCGGGCCGGAGGCTTCCCGCGGGCGCACGCCCCCGACATGCACTTACATAGCGCGCCGGCCGTTGTGCTGTGGGGCCACGTGGGATTCCGATCCTGGGCCTCCTCCAACTGCCGGCGCGCAGTGCTTGCGTATCCCAGGGGCGCAACTAGTTCGCAGCGTCCCCTGGGGTCACGTGGGCCATGGGGAGCCAATCGGAGCAGGGAATCTCCATTCATAGATTTGACAGGAAGACCTGTCAAATCTATGAATAGAGATCGGCCCCAAAACCTAAGTAAAACTTCAAATAAATTTAAAAAAACATCACATTTTTAAAATAACTATTAAATTACATAAATTAACTATTTTAAACAAAATGTAAATTTTTGAAAAAATTAATTAAAGTTTTTAACGGGGATAAAAATAAACTTACGTTTCTTTAAAGTATTTTAAAGTGATAAACCTGTGGAAAAAATGTTTTAATTTTACTTAATTAACCTCTTGCCTTGTTAAAAGTAGGCCCTGCGACTGCTTTTTTCATGCGCAGCTGCTAGGGACTTACCCACACGGAGAAACCTGTAAAAAAATCGGAAGTTCCAGGTCTACGCGCTGCCTCTCTGGCGCACGCGTTTGACCTTCGAACCCTTTCCTTCAAGGGAACGGAAGTTCCGGTTTCCAGCGCATGCGCAGTGCACGCACGAAACCGGCAATTTCATTGGCCCTACGCATGAGTACACAGCGCGTACTCACCCGTGGGGACCCAAATTTCTGGCCCACTGTGTTTCTATGGGCTGAAGGACCGGTAATCAGAGGACACCGGTTGAAGAGCATTGGCAAAAGAACCAGAGGGGGAGATGAAGAGAATGCCCTGGCTGAAAGGGCGGCGGAAACAGATTCATTAGTAACTTTCAAAAGGGAATTGGATAAATACGTGAAGCGGAGAAATTTGGCAGGACGATGGGGAAAGAGCAGAGGGGAGTGGGGTGAATTGGAGAGCTCTATCAAAGAACCGGCACAGACACGAACATATGAATTAGGAGCAGGAGTAGGCCACTCGGCCCCACGAGCCTGCTCCGCCATTCAATAAGATCATGGCTGATCTGATTACTCCACATTGCTGACTACTCCTGATAACCTTTCACCCCCCTGCTCACCAAGAATCTATCTACCTCTGCCTTAAAAATATTCAAAGACTCTGCTTCCACCGGCCCCTGAGGAAGAGTTCCAAAGACCCACGACCCTCTGTGAGAAAAAATTTCTCCTCATCTCTGTCTTCAATGGGCGAACCCTTATTTTTAAACAGTGACCCCCTAGTTCTAGATTCTCCACATCCACCCTGTCAAGACCCCTCAGGATCTTATATGTTTCAATCAAGTCACCTCTTACTCTTCTAAACTCCAGCGGATACAAGCCTAGCCTGTCCAACCTTTCCTCATAAGACAACCCGCCCATTCCAGGTATTAGTCTGTTGTGTCGGTACCTTTCTACCTAGACACAATTTAGGACTCAGAACTCAGAGATTCAAACATGAAGTGCTTTATTGGAAGGAAAAGAAGTTCTGGCAAGTTGCGAACAAAGAGAGCTAAACTTAACAGAGAACACCCAACCACTTATCTCATGTGACAGCGCCACCACAGGTGGGAGGAGAACACACAATAGAACACACAATACATAACATTTCCTCCCCTCTTAAATGGAAGGTCCACATTATTCCTCAACAGGTAAGTTACTTTCAATGCACTCAACGAACCTAGGGTAGAGGTAGACTGCCTCAAACCCTGACTTTACCCTGGGGTTTATTCTGCCCCAGTCTTGTGGGTAAGTCACTAAGCCTACAGATCCAAGTGTCTTGGAGGCCGCCGCTTTCTGACAGAATACCGGCAGTCATCGCTGGCTTCCACAGCAGTAGGCATTGACACAGGCCTGGATGGAGAAGGTGCCTGTGTCAGTTGAAAGTCAGGAGTTTGCACAGGTGGAACAGTCTCTATGACTTCCTGTGTTGGAGAAGAGCACTGTGGCAAAGGATGCTGGTTTGCGGTATCATCCGGAAACAGTTCAGGCCAACCAGCCGTTGGAGCCTCTGTGGCTGTCTCTGCTCCTAGCAACAGTTGATCTGTGTGTCTTCTCCAGACGACGTCCTCAGCAGTCTCAACCGTGTAAGACTGCGCGATCAACATAGCAGGAACCCATTTCGGTCCAGTGTTGTAGTTTCGAGCTAGGACGTGCTCTCCAGGGTGAAATTGTCTCTCCTTGGCTCTTTTCTCTCTCTTTTCAACTTGAGCTTGTTGTTGACGATGGACAACCTGCTCTGCCTTTGGAGGTTTGAGTAAGTCAAAACTTGTCCGCAACTGCCTCTTCATCATGAGCGAAGCGGGGGAAGTTTTGATTGTGGCATGTGGCTCGTTCCTGTAGGACAGCAGGAAGCTGTTCAGACGTTGGTGGATTGAGCCCTGACCTTGCGATGCCTTCAAGGCGTGCTTCAAAGTTTGCACAAACCTTTCTGCCTGGCCGTTAGTAGAAGGATGATAGGGCGCAGACCTGATGTGTTGGACACCATTCACATGCAGGAAGTTGCAAACTCCTGTGATACAAATTGTGGACCGTTGTCACTTACGAGTTGTTCCGGTGAGCCATAATGGCTGAACATCTCACCAAGTTTCTCAATTGTTTTCTCTGCCGTGGTAGACCTCATCACAGTGACCTCCGGCCACTTGCTACGAGCGTCCACAACCACCATAAGCATCTTCTCTTCGAAAGGACCGGCGAAGTCCACATGTACTCGCTGCCACACTTCTGCAGGCCAATCCCAGGGGTGTAGGGTTGCCAGCTGTGGAACATTCCGGACCCGTTGACATGGGGAACATGTTTTGGCTTTCTCCTCAATATTCCCATCGAGACCTGGCCACCAGAAGTAGCTTCTTGCCATTTCCTTCATCCGAACCATCCCACTGTGGCCTGTATGAAGTTGTTGCAGGATAGGTTCCCTCAGAGGTGGCGGAATGATGACACGGCGTCCCCAAAGAAGACAACCTGCCTGGACGGAGAGCTCATTTCTTTTTGAAACGTAAGGTTTCAAACTAGGAGAATCTCCTATCACTCTCCCTCGAATGACATCGTCCATTACCTCAGACAGGACTGGATCGTTGCGGGTGTACCTTCGCACCTGAACTGCAGTGACAGGTGCTCCCTCCACTTGTCTAAAGTAGAAGATGTCTATCTGACGAGGCTCTGGGGGAGTAACAGGCAAGGGTAGCCTCGAGAGACCGTCTGCGTTGCCGTGCAAGTCTGATTTGCGATATTTGATGTCGTATGTGTGTCCTGACAACAGTAAAGCCCACCTTTGCATCCTGCTTGCAGCGAGAGATGGAATTCCAGTGTGGGGCCCGAAGATTGAAGTCAATGGACGGTGGTCCGTCAGGAGTGTGAACCTTCTCCCAAACAGGTACTGATGAAATTTTCGAATTCCAAAAACGATTCCCAAGGCCTCGCGCTCGATCTGCGCATAGTTACTCTCGGCCTTGTTCAAGGTGCGTGATGCGAGGGCGATAGGTTTCTTTTCACCCGAAGGCATGATGTGGGATATGACTGCTCCCACACCATATGGTGATGCATCACATGCTAGCTGCATGAGTAGCTTTGGGTCGAAGTGTGTCAGGACCTCCAATTTCAGCAATGCTTTCTTTGCTTGGGCGAAAGCTTCGTTGCACAGTTCAGTCCATTTCCATATTTTGCCTTGACATAGCAACTGATGTAATGGCTTCAGCAATGTTGCTAAGTCTGGAATAAACTTCCCATAGTAGTTAAGTAGCCCCAGAAATGAACGTAACTGGCTCACATTCTGGGGTGCTGGGGCCTCCACGATCGCCTTGACCTTTGACGGCACCTTATGCAGGCCAGTAGTGTCAATCACATGCCCCAGGTACTCAACTGAAGACTGAAAGAATTCACATTTGTCTTTACGAACTCTGAGTCTGTACTCTTTCAGTCGTTGTAGTGTCGCATCCAAGTTCAGAAGATGATCCTCCTCATTTCTCCCAGTGACAAGGATGTCGTCCAGGTAGCACTGGACTCCTGGCAGTCCACTCAAAATCTGATCCATTGCCCTTTGGAATAGAGCAGGGGCCGATGTAATTCCAAACAGAAGGCGGCAGTACCTGTATAGCCCCTTGTGTGTCACAATTGTCAGCAGCTCATTTGATTTGTCATCGACATGCATTTGTAGATAAGCCTGGCATAAGTCTATTTTGCTGAACTTTTGCCCTCCGGCCAGGCCCGTAAAAAGATCATCAATGAGGGGAAGAGGGTACTGCTCCGCAGACAGCACCGGGTTAATAGTCACTTTAAAATCCCCGCAGATTCGAACAGATCCATCCTTTTTCAGGACAGGAACAATGGGTGTGGGCCATTTGCTCACGCTCACAGGCTCCAGGACTCCATTCTCAACTAAGGCCTCCAAGTTAGCCTCAACTTTTGGCCTAATTGCATAGGGTACAGGTCGGGCTTTGTGAAACTTCGGCTTGCTGTCAGGTTTAATGTCCAGTCTCACGCTGATCTTTTTCATGCTCCCAAGTTCCCCATTGAAGAGTTCTGCATGTTTGTTTAACACTGCAGTCAGACCTGACTCCCCTTTTGACATCATGCGGACTGCAGGCCAGTCCAGCGTGATTTTCTCTAGCCACGCACGTCCCAGTAGCGATGGGTAATTTCCCTTTACCACATATAGTGGCAGTTTTGCAGTCTGTCCGTTCAATTTAACTGTCACCTCAATGACGCCTCTCATGGTCACAGGTTCGCCGGTATATGTCTTTAGCACAATGTTTGTTGGCTGAAGGGTAAGATGCTTTAGCATTTTGTTGTAGACAGTGTCTGAAACAAGGGACACAGCCGCGCCTGTGTCCACCTCCATCCGCACTGATTGTCCCTCCACCAGTGGTGACACCCAGTAGCCATTTGAATCACCTGCAACCGTCAGTATGTGCACCTCTTCCTCCTCAGAGGTGTCGCTCCCCTCTGTTTTGCTTGTTACATCATACTGCACTGAATGAACACTCTTTTTCCTCTCTTGTCCAAATACAGACATTTTGCTTCTATGCTTCCCAGCTCTGTCTGTTCTTTTTTTACCTCTACAGGCGCGTTCAATGTGACCCTTTTTGCCACAATTTCGGCACTCCAGCTCCACACACCAGCAGTCATTAACGTGATGGCCCGTTCTCCCACAACGGTAACATGTGCCGTTCCGCGCACCTTTAGGCTTAGACGACACCTTGTGAACGCTCTCTGTTGAACTCAACTGGTGAGCCTCCTTTTCCGCCATCTCCATGGAGACACTAACTTCAATGGCCTTTTCAAGTGTAAGGTTGTCCTTAGTAAGAAGGCACTTCTGTGTGGCTGCATTTTGCAGACCACACACAAGTCTGTCTCTAATGGTATCATTCAGCACCTCCTTGAACTGGCAGTGTTCCGACAACCTTTTTAAAGCAGCAATAAACATCATCACTGATTCCCCCTCCTCTTGATTCCGTTTATGAAATCTAAATCTCTCAGCAATAACCATAGGTTTTGGTGAAAAATGTGCTCCAAGAATTTCCACTAGTTGCTTATATGTTTTAGTTCCTGGCTTATCTGGTTGCACGAGGCTGCGAAGTAAATTGAATGTCTTCGGCCCGATTACACTCAAAAAGGTAGGCACGACCTTTTCATTTGCCACCGCATTCGCCAATACAAAATAGTCAAAGCGTTCCATATATGCGCTCCATTGCTCCACATTTTCATCAAAATCACCAATGTTTCCTAATATAGTAGCCATCTCACGTTTCAAATTAAATTTTCTGTTTACTCACTGCACCCGTAACGTACGCAGATTCGTCCGCTCCTCGTTGCCACTTGTTGTGTCGGTACCTTTCTACCTAGACACAATTTAGGACTCAGAACTCAGAGATTCAAACATTAAGTGCTTTATTGGAAGGAAAAGAAGTTCTGGCAAGTTCCAAACAAAGAGAGCTAAACTTAACAGAGAACACCCAACCATTTATCTCCTGTGACAGCGCCACCACAGGTGGGAGGAGAACACACAATAGAACACACAATACATAACATAGTCCAGTAAACCTTCTCTGAACTGCTTCCAGCGCATTTACATCCTTCCTTAAATAAGGAGACCAATACTGTACACAGTACTCCAGATCTGGTCTCCCCAATGCCCTGTATAACTAAAGCATAACCTCCAACGATGGGCTGAATGGCCTCCTCCTGTGCTGTAAGATTGTATGATTTTATTACAGTGTTTAGCAGACAGACCAACACCTGATGGAGGGAAGGGGGGAGGAGAGAGAGTGCCTGGTTTTGAACGAGGCCCAGAGACGCGCACAGCGATGCCAACAAATAGGCTTTGACAGGCCTACCCTGGCAACAGAGCCAAGCAGGAGGCTGGAACTGACCTAGCTAAACTTGCCAGCTCACAGCCCGGGGCGAGTGAGAAGCAAGAGGCTGATCCCAGGCTCCCTAAAATAGACTGTGACCTCATGTAGCACTCAGTGTAAACACTCACAGCTCAGAGAAAAAGAGAGAGAGAGAGAGAGGGGTGAGAGAGTGACTCACTGACACTCCCACAAACAGAGAATTAACTGCAGCAGGATGACATGGATCGCTGATTGCCAAATTCATTCCAGATTGTTTTCCCCAACACAAACATTCCCAAACCAGCTCTGAGTCAGATGATCAGTCCTCTACACTGAAACTCCTGGTAAATTCCTCACATTCTGCCGAATCCAAAGGTATTGACAAATGGCTTTAGGGATGATCAGCGAGTCACGAGGCAAGAGTTAGATTCCGGGCCAAAGGAATCAGTGTCACAGTGCGTTAGATACACTGTCCTTTCCCCCTCTGGGACCGGGTGTCACAGTGGGTTAGATACTCTGTCCTTTCCCCCTCTGGGACCGGGTGTCACAGTGCGTTAGATACACTGTCCTTTCCCCCTCGGGGACCGGGTGTCACAGTGCGTTAGATACACTGTCCTTTCCCCCTCTGGGACCGGGTGTCACAGTGTGTTAGATACACTGTCCTTTCCCCCTCTGGGACCGGGTGTCACAGTGTGTTAGATACACTGTCCTTTCCCCCTCGGGGACCGGGTGTCACAGTGCGTTAGATACACTGTCCTTTCCCCCTCTGGGACCGGGTGTCACAGTGTGTTAGATACACTGTCCTTTCCCCCTCGGGGACCGGGTGTCACAGTGCGTTAGATAAACTGTCCTTTCCACCTCTGGGACCGGGTGTCACAGTGCGTTAGATACACTGTCCTTTCCCCTCTGGGACCGGGTGACACTGTGTGTTAGATACACTGTCCTTTCCCCCTCTGGGACCGGGTGTCACAGTGCGTTAGATACACTGTCCTTTCCCCCTCTGGGACCGGGTGACACTGTGTGTTAGATACACTGTCCTTTCCCCCTCTGGGACCGGGTGTCACAGTGCGTTAGATACACTGTCCTCTCCCCCTCTGGGACCGGGTGTCACAGTGCGTTAGATACACTGTCCTTTCCCCCTCTGGGACCGGGTGTCACAGTGCGTTAGATACACTGTCCTTTCCCCCTCTGGGACCGGGTGTCACAGTGTGTTAGATACACTGTCCTTTCCCCCTCTGGGACCGGGTGTCACAGTGCGTTAGATACACTGTCCTTTCCCCCTCTGGGACCGGGTGTCACAGTGGGTTAGATACTCTGTCCTTTCCCCCTCTGGGACCGGGTGTCACAGTGGGTTAGATACACTGTCCTTTCCCCCTCTGGGACCGGTGTCACAGTGGGTTAGATACACTGTCCTTTCCCCCTCTGGGACCGGGTGTCACAGTGGGTTAGATACTCTGTCCTTTCCCCCTCTGGGACCGGGTGTCACAGTGCGTTAGATACACTGTCCTTTCCCCCTCTGGGACCGGGTGTCACAGTGCGTTAGATACATTGTCCTTTCCCCCTCTTGGACCGGGTGTCACAGTATGTTAGATACTCTGTCCTTTCCCCCTCTGGGACCGGGTGTCACAGTGCGTTAGATTCACTGTCCTTTCCACCTCTGGGACCGGGTGTCACAGTGCGTTAGATTCACTGTCCTTTCCACCTCTGGGACCGGGTGTCACAGTGTGTTAGACACACTGTCCTTTCCACCTCTGGGACCGGGTGTCACAGTGGGTTAGATACTCTGTCCTTTCCCCCTCTGGGACCGGGTGTCACAGTGCGTTAGATACACTGTCCTTTCCCCCTCTGGGACCGGGTGTCACAGTGTGTTAGATACACTGTCCTTTCCCCCTCTGGGACCGGGTGTCACAGTGTGTTAGATACACTGTCCTTTCCACCTCTGGGACCGGGTGACACTGTGTGTTAGATACACTGTCCTTTCCCCCTCTGGGACCGGGTGTCACAGTGTGTTAGATACACTGTCCTTTCCCCCTCTGGGATTGGGGGTCATAGTGCATTAGATACACTGTTCTTTCCCCCTCTAGGACCGGGTGTCACAGTGCGTCAGATACACTGTCCTCTCACCCTCTGGGATTGGGTGTCACAGTGCGTTAGATACACTGTCCTTTCCTCCTCTTGGACCGGGTGTCACAGTGCGTTAGATACACTGTCCTTTCCCCCTCTGGGACCGGGTGTCACAGTGCGTTAGATAAACTGTCCTTTCCACCTCTGGGACCAGGTGTCACAGTGCGTTAGATACACTGTCCTTTCCTCCTCTTGGACCGGGTGTCACAGTGTGTTAGATACTCCGTCCTTTCCCCCTCTGGGACCGGGTGTCACAGTGCGTTAGATAAACTGTCCTTTCCACCTCTGGGACCAGGTGTCACAGTGCGTTAGATACACTGTCCTTTCCACCTCTGGGACTGGGGGGTCATAGTGCGTTAGATACAATGTCCTTTCCCCCTCTGGGACCGGGTGTCACAGTGCGTTAGATACACTGTCCTTTCCCCCTCTGGGATTGAGGGTCATAGTGCGTTAGATACACTGTTCTTTCCCCCTCTAGGACCGGGTGTCACAGTGTGTTAGATACACTGTCCTTCCCCCTCTGGGACCAGGTGTCACAGTGTGTTAGATACACCGTCCTTCCCCCTCTGGGACCAGGTGTCACAGTGCGTTAGACACACTGTCCATTCCCCCTCTGGGACTGGGTGTCACAGTGTGTTAGATACACTGTCCTTTCCCCCTCTGGGAACAGGTGTCACAGTGCATTAGATACACTGTCATTTCCCCCTCTGGGACCGGGTGTCACAGTGCGTTAGATACACTGTCCTTTCCTCCTCTGGGAGCGGGTGTCACAGTGCGTTATATACACTGTCCTTTCCCCCTCTGGGACCAGGTGTCACAGTGCATTTGATACACTGTCCTTCCCCCCTCTGGGACCGGGTGTCACATTGCGTTAGTTACACTGTCCTTTCCTCCTCTGGGACCAGGTGTCACAGTGCGTTAGATACACTGTCCTTTCCCCTTCTGGGACGGGGTGTCGCATTGTGTTACATACACTGTCCTTTCCCCCTCTGGGACCGGGTGTCACAGTGCGTTAGTTACACTGTCCTTTCCCCCTCTGGGACCAGGTGTCACAATGTGTGAGATACACTGTCATTTCCCCCTCTGAGACCGGGTGTCACAGTGCGTTAGATTCACTGTCCTTTCCCCTCTGGGACCGGGTGTCTCAGTGCATTAGATACACTGTCCTTTCCCCCTCTGGGACCGGGTGTCACAGTGCGTTAGATACACTGTCCTTTCCCCCACTGGGACCGGGTGTCACAGTGCGTTAGATACACTGTCCTTTCCCCCTTTGGGACTGGGTGTGACAGTGCATTTGATACACTGTCCTTCCCCCCCTCTGGGACCGGGTGTCACAGTGCGTTATATACACTGTCCTTTCCCCCTCTGGGACCAGGTGTCACAGTGCATTTGATACACTGTCCTTCCCCCCTCTGGGACCGGGTGTCACAGTGCATTAGATACATTGTCCTTTCCCCCTCTGGGACCGGGTGTCACATTGCGTTAGTTACACTGTCCTTTCCTCCTCTGGGACCAGGTGTCACAGTGCGTTAGATACACTGTCCTTTCCCCTTCTGGGACGGGGTGTCGCATTGTGTTACATACACTGTCCTTTCCCCCTCTGGGACCGGGTGTCACAGTGCATTAGATACACTGTCCTTTCCCCCTCTGGGACCAGGTGTCACAATGTGTGAGATACACTGTCATTTCCCCCTCTGAGACCGGGTGTCACAGTGCGTTAGATTCACTGTCCTTTCCCCTCTGGTACCGGGTGTCTCAGTGCATTAGATACACTGTCCTTTCCCCCTCTGGGACCGGGTGTCACAGTGCGTTAGATACACTGTCCTTTCCCCCACTGGGACCGGGTGTCATAGTGTGTGAGATACACTGTCATTTCCCCCTCTGAGACCGGGTGTCACAGTGTGTTAGATACACTGTCCTTTCCCCCTCTGGGACCGGGTGTCACAGTGTGTTAGATTCACTGTCCTTTCCCCCTCTGGGACCGGGTGTCACAGTGCATTAGATACACTGTCCTTTCCCCCTCTGGGACCAGGTGTCACAATGTGTGAGATACACTGTCATTTCCCCCACTGGGACCGGGTGTCATAGTGTGTTAGATACACTGTCCTTTCCCCCTCTGGGACCGGGTGTCACAGTGCGTTAGATACACTGTCCCTTCCCCCTCTGGGACCGGGTGTCACAGTGTGTTAGATACACTGTCCTTTCCCCCTCTGGGACCGGGTGTCACAGTATGTTAGATATACTGTCCTTTCCCCCTCTGGGACCGGGTGTCACAGTGTGTTAGATACACTGTCCTTTCCCCCTCTGGGACCGGGTGTCACAGTGTGTTAGATACACTGTCCTTCCCCGCCTCTGGGACCGGGTGTCACAGTGCGTTAGATACACTGTCCTTTCCCCCTCTGGGACCAGGTGTCACAGTGCGTTAGATACACTGTCCTTTCCCCCTCTGGGACCGGGTGTCACAGTGCGTTAGATACACTGTCCTTTCCCCCTCTGGGACCAGGTGTCACAGTGTGTTAGATACACTGTCCTTTCCCCCTCTGGGACCGGGTGTCACAGTGCGTTAGATACACTGTCCTTTCCCCCTCTGGGACCGGGTGTCACAGTGCGTTAGATACACTGTCCTTTCCCCTCTGGGAACGGGTGTCACAGTGTGTTAGATACACTGTCCTTTCCCCCTCTGGGACCGGGTGTCTCAGTGCGCTAGATACACTGTCCTTTCCCCCTCTGGGACCGTGTGTCATAGTGCGTTAGATACACTGTCCTTTCCCCCTCTGGGACCGGGTGTCACAGTGCGTTAGTTACACTGTCCTTTCCTCCTCTGGGACCGGGTGTCACAGTGTGCTATATACACTGTCCTTTCCCCCTCTGGGACCGGGTTTCACAGTGCGTTAGATACACTGTCCTTTCCCCCTCTGGGACCGGGTGTCACAGTGTGTTAGATACACTGTCCTTTCCCCCTCTGGGACCGGGTGTCACAGTGAGTTAGATACACTGTCCTTTCCCCTCTGGGACCGGGTGTCACAGTGCGTTAGATACACTGTCCTTTACCCCTCTGGGACCGGGTGTCACAGTGCGTTAGATACACTGTCCTTTCCCCTCTGGGACAGGGTGTCAGAGTGCGTTAGATGCACTGTCCTTTACCCCTCTGGGACCGGGTGTCACAGTGCTTTAGATACACTGTCCTTTCCCCCTCTGGGACCGGGCGTCACAGTGCGTTAGATACACTGTCCTTTCCCCTCTGGGACCGGGTGTCACAGTGCGTTAGATGCACTGTCCGTTCCCCCTCTGGGACCAGGTGTCACAGTGCGTTAGATACAGTGGGGGCGAAATTCGGTTGTTAGCGCCACCGATTAACGCCTAAAGAAGCCGAGAAGTGGGGCGCTAGCCAATTTTCGGGCGGGCGCAAGGCGCCTAGCGCCTCGCCCCATATTGAGCATGCATTTAGCGTCGACACTAAATCTTCGCGCCCGCTCATGGGCGCAGGCTTATTATGACGTCATTTGAGTGTGCAACGCCTTTTGGGCACCCTGGAGCGGAAATTCAGTGGCGCCCCCCTCCGTAGCGCCTGGCACTAATAGTGACAGCTTACCTGGGCCTTACCAAGTCGCTCTCGGGCTGGAGGAGCGTTATTTAAAGGGGACTGGTGTGGTTTAAAAGCGGCAGCCATTTTTGGAGCAGAACTTCTTCGAGAGCTACAAAGAGTTGCTGAGCTGCACACAGAGCCATTTGACCAGTGAGCCAGCACAGCCAGACGATCTTCAGCCTTCTGACCATCACCTTGCTGTTGGTGAGGCCCCTCTCACGGAGTGCTTGCTGCCATTCCAAGAACAGGAATGGAACCGGTCTGATACCCCCAAGCCTGTGAAGGGCAAGATGCATGTAAATAGAAGGCATGGCCATTGTAAATGAAGAAAGTGTTTCATTGCACAAAATGTGGTTCCTTCAAACATGAGAAAGCTGTGGCAACAGAAAGCAAAACTAATACACTGACACATAAATGGCTCTCACACCCGGGAGACTGTCCAAAACATAAATCACATTCCGACCATCTTCCTTGGCCTTGATTCCACTGCGCCAACCAAAGCATCCAATGCCCCATCAGTGAGGCGTTCCGCCCTCTGCCTCACCCTTTCCATGTCTTGCTAGGCTGGTGCGCCACAGGTAGTCTCCCACCGCTTTGAAGGCCTACAAGGCAGTGAGTATGTCTGGTGATGCCAATTGACCTGCCCCTGTAAGAGCTGGCCGGCGCCAGTGTGTCTCAGGGAAAGTGATTATTGACAGCACCCTCGCTGCACCCGCCGCCGCAAAATTGGGTTGCGCCGCCGGGTTAGCGCCTTAAGAGTAGCGTGCAGTGCCTGATTTAGCGCCGCAATCACCCTTAGGGGCGCTGCAACCCAATATCGCGCTAGGTGACGCTAAATTGCGCCTGGCGCTAAACTTTGCGCATCGCCAGGACTAGCGCCCCAAACGCGGCAATACCGAATTTCTAGGCCACTGTCCTTTCCCCCTCTGGGACCAGGTGTCACAGTGCGTTTGATACACTGTCCTTTCCCCCTCTGGGACCAGGTGTCACAGTGCGTTTGATACACTGTCCTTTCCCCCTCTGGGACCAGGTGTCACAGTGCGTTAGCTTTACTGTCCTTTCCCCCTCTGGGACCAGGTGTCACAGTGCGTTAGATACACTGTCCTTTCCCCCTCTGGGACCGGGTGTCACAGTGTAGGGACACCAACAAATTAAGAAAACTTATGGAGCACACGGCACAAGAATGGATTAACGGGGAGCAGGAATTGATGAATTAAAAGTCTTTTCCAACCTCTGGCAGGTCAATGTCCAGCTCCCGCACATTGTCACTGGTTTTACTGAGAGTTTACTTTTCAAAGAATTATTGGCCCAGAAATTCGGGTCTCCACGGGTGAATACGCATGGGGTGCTCACCCGTAAGCCCAATGGAAGTGCCGGTTTCATGTATGCACTGCGCATGCGCGGGAAACCGGCACTTCCGTTCCCCTGAAAGAAGGGGTTCAGAAGTCGAACGTGTGCGCCGGAGAGGCTGTGCGTGCGCATCGAACTTACATTTTTTTTCCAGGTTTCTTCGGGAAGGTAAGTCTCCAGAAGTTAGACATGTAAAAAGCAGCCACAAGGCCTGCTTTTAACAAGGTAAGTGGTGAATTAATTAAAATTAAAACATTTTTTCCACAGGTTTATTATTTTTAAATACTTTAACGAAAGTTAACTTTATTTTTAGCCCTGTTAGAAAATGTAAATAATTTTTTCAAAAATTTAAATTATTGGTTAAAATTGTTATTTCATGTAATTTATAGTTTATTTTAAAAATGTGATTTAAAAAAAAAATTATTTGAGGTTTTAGTGATGTTTTGGGGCTTATAGTATTTATAAGTTTGACAGCCCTTCCTGTCAAACTTATGAATGAAGCATTCCCTGCTACCATTGGCTCTCCATGGCCCACGTGATCCCAGGGGACGCATCGAACTAACTACACCCCTGGGATACGCAAGCACTGCGCGCCGGCAGTTGGAGCAGGCCCAGGATCGCAATTCCACGGGGGCTCACCGCTCAACGGCCGGCACGCAAGGTAAGTGCAGGTCGGAGGCTTGCATCTGCGGGAAGCCCCCAGCCTGAATTTCTGGGCCATTATGTCTTTCCCATTTGTAAAGGTTTGGTAAGAAAAACTATTAATCCCCTCCCCTCTAATATTCAGGCTAAAGCTTAGGGGCTAGATTTTCAGTTGCTTGCGCCAGCAGTTACCGCCTTAAGAGAAGTGATTTTCGGGCGCTATGCGTGTAGCGCCCGGGCGCAGCGCAGTTTGCGCCCCGCCCCAAATTAAGTTGCCCGTTAGCGCCGGCGCAAAGTTTAGCGGCCGCCCGGATGCGCGCGCAGAAAATGACGTCACATCCTCGTGCAACGCCCTTTGGCCGCCCCGAACCCAAACTTCAGTCGGACCGCCCCATTGTGCGGCTGGCGTCCAGAGCGTTTGTAAAATGGAACGCAACACACCCTGGGGAGCGCAAATTAAAGGGCACTCCTCCTGCACTATATAAGGCAGTCTGCATGTGTTGTGTGGAAGGATCCAGTGTGCTGTTGTGAACGGTGTATTTATGTTTCCGGCCACCACCACCACCACCACCACCACCACCACCACCACCACCACCTCCTCCTCCTCCTCCTCCTCCTCCTCCTCCTCCTCCTCCTCCTCCTGTTTATCATCATCAACATCCTCTTGATCTTCTTTTCCCCCCAGACTCTGCCTTTGAAAAAAACACACATGCACCCTTCCCCTTTAAGAGCTCACTGGCACCAGAGTGTCTGCCGTGCGCTGCGCCCGAGCTTGGGTGTTGCGCTCTGCACCGCCGGCTTAGCGCCTAAAGATAGTAGTGGAACGCCTCTTTTAGCGCTCCACCAACCTCTTAGGGCGAAGCCACTGAATTTCCGGCAACGGGGCGCTACTTTGGGGCGGGCGCTAACTTCGGGCGGGCGCTAAGGTTAGCGCCCCAAAACTGTCTATACTGAAAATCTAGCCCTAGGTTTTTTAGCTGTCCGATGCTGTTGAAACAGTTGTACAGTTGTATCTGTTTAGTTAGCGGGAGACAGTTTGTATTCTTTAAAGAATCCGGGGTTACGGTGGGCCAGGGTCATGAGGTCAGAGTTCACAAGCTACGGAGTAAGCGGATGGATGGCCTTAGCAAGCCAACAGAATGTATGAGTGTTGGAAAGGGGGGCTCGTCGGCCTGGATTTTAGGCCCAGAAAATGTGGTTGGAAATAGGTACGGTCGTGAGCGGAGGAGTGGCCTGCAAATAGGCAGTCGAGCCCCAAATGCCCTCTCCCATTGTAAGATTTTCCCAGAGTTCTTGGACAAGACACCAATAGGCAACAGCTGGTGATGTTCGGGTAATAGATCAAGATTTAATTACGCTTACAGCATGATATACTTAACAACAGGCGATAGTTCAATGAGTAGCTCGCAGCCCTTGGCCTCTGGAACCTCTTGGACACAGGTGATGTCGTCTTCAGTCTGTTCTCTCGTTCTTGGGTCTTCGCAATAGATCTCTGTGAAGTTGTAAGTTTCATGGAACAGTTTGGCACCCAGCACTGTAGGGCATGAAACTTTGAGGCACAGAAAAAGTGCCAGTCATCAAAGTCTGCAGTTCATAGAATCATAGAAATCATAGAAAGTGTCCGCGCCGGCCAACAAAGAGCTATCCAGCCTAATCCCACTTCCCAGCTCTTGGTCCGTAGCCCTGCAGGTTACAGCATCCCAAGTGCAGATCCAAGTACTTTTTAAATATGGTTAGGGTTTCTGCCTCTTCCACCCTTTCAGGCAGTGAGTTCCAGACACCCACCACCCTCTGGGTGAAGAAACTTCCCTTCTAAACCTTCCACCAATTACTTTAAATCTGTGCCCCTTGGTTTTTGACCCCTCTGCTAAGGGAAATAGGTCCTTTCTATCCACTTTACCTGGGCCCCTCATAATTTTACACACCTCAATAAGGTCTCCCCTCAGCCTCCTCTGTTCCAAGGAAAACAGACCCAGCCTATCCAGTCTTTCCTCATAGCTGAGATTCTCTACGCCCGGCAACATCCTTGTAAATCTCCTCTGTACCCTCTCCAGTGCAATCACATCTTTCCTGTAATGTGGTGACCAGAACTGCACGCAGTACTCTAGCTGAGGCCTAACTAGTGTTTTATACAATAGCAAAATACTGCAGATGTTGGAAATCCGAAATAACAACAGAAAATGCTGGAAAAACTCAGCAGGTCAGGCAACATCCGTGGAGAGAAATTTGAGTTGACGTTTCGGGTCCTGCTCTTGTATTCTATGCCACGGCTAATAAAGGCAAGCATTCCGTATGCCTTCTTAACCACCTTATCTACCTGGTCTGCTACCTTCAGGGATCTGTGGACATGCACTCCAAGGTCCCTTTGTTCCTCTACACTACTCAGTGTCCTACCATTTAATGTGTATTCCCTTTCCTTGTTAGCCCTCCCCAAATGCATTACCTCACACTTCTCCGGATTGAATTTTCCATTTGCCACTGTTCTGCCCACCTGACCAAATTATTGATATCTTCCTGCAGTCTACAGCTTCTTTCTTCAGTATCAAGCTTCTTGGAGGTCACATTGATACTGGACAATGAAAGCTTTGACTCATGATTAAGTCTGAAAAGAACATTGACATTGCACTGTGAGGCCTTGAATCATGATTGGTTTTGATGGGAAAAATTAACATCTGGACAATGCTCTGAGTTTAACTGAAACAATGGGGGTCACGATCGACTTCCTGACATGAATGGAAGACACACAAGTCCCGAGCAGACAATCAGCTAACCGCCCATCAACAATAATAGAAATCACATTGTCTATGCGTTACAGAGAGCAGGCCTTTCCAGATGGCCCGATACGAGACTCCCAAAACAAGTGCTCTACTCAGAGCTCCGACACGGAACGAGAGCCCTAGGTGCGCAGAGGAAGTGCTTCAAGGACACCCTCAAAGCCTCCTTGAAAATGTGCTACATCCCCACTGACACCTGGGAATCCCTGGCCCAAGACCGCACAAAGTGGAGGAGAAGCATCTGGGAAGGCGTCGAACACCTCGAGTCTCTTCGCCGGGAGCAAGTGGAAGCCAAGCGCAGGTAGCACAAGGAGTGCACGTCAACCCAAGCCCTTCAACCACCGTCTGCCCCACCTGTGACAGAGACTGTCTCTCTTCTCTTCTCTTAGGCAGTCCCTCGGAACCGAGGATGACTTGCTTCCACATTAAAAATGAGTTCTCAGGTGACTGATGAGTCCAATGCGGGACCTACAGTCTCTGTCACAGGTGGGGCAGACGGTGGTTGAAGGGACGGGTGGGTGGGGTGCTTGGGTTGATGTGCGCTCCTTGCGCTGCTTGCGCTTGACTTCCGCTTGCTCCCGGCGAAGAGACTCGAGGTGTTCGGCACCTTCTCGGATGCTTCTCCTCCACTTTGTGCGGTCTTGGGCCAGGGATTCCCAGGTGTCGGTGGGGATGTTGCACTTTTTCAAGGAGGCTTTGAGGGTGTCCTTGAAGCGTTTCCTCTGCCCACCTGGGGCTCTCTTGCCATGTCGGAGCTCCGAGTAGAGCGCTTGTTTTGGGAGTCTTGTATCGGGCATGCGGACGATGTGGCCCGTCCATCGGAGTTGATCGAGCGTAGTTAAAGCTTCGATGCTGGGGATGTTGGCCTGAGCGAGAACACTGACGTTGGTGCGTCTATCCTGCCAATGGATTTGCAGGATCTTGCGGAGGCAGCGTTAGTGATACCTTTCCAGTGCTTTGAGTGCCAGAGGTAAGTCCCGCATTGGACTCATCATTCACCTGAGAACTCATTTTTAGTGTGGAAGCAAGTCATCCTCGGTTCCAAGGGACTGCCGAACAAGAGTAGAAGAAGAAGACAGAGAGCAGGAAAGGAGATAAGGAGTTATCTTCGATCTCACCTCTGGTGATTGAATTAAAGGCTGACGAGGTGTGAATGTCGGACAGTTCAGCAAACCGACAACCAGAACTGGTTGTGGGAAGACCAGCCATGGGGCCAGGTGACTAAAAGAACTAAAAGGAGCAACATCGACTTGTGGACACTGCTGCAGTCAGCTGAAGGAGGACGGGGGACCGGTTACCTTCAGATCCGTCAGCCTTCTCTTTTCTAGAGAAAGGAGCCCCAACTTTTTCAATCTTTCCTGATAGGTAAAACCTCTCAGTTCTAGTATCGTTCTAGTAAATCTTTTTTGCTCCTTCTCCAGAGCCTCGATGTCCTTTTCATAATATGTAGACCAGAACAGTGCACAATGCTCCAAGTGTGGTCTAACCAAGGTATATGTAGACAAGAACTGTGCACAGTGCTCCAAGTGTGGTCTAACCAAGGTATATGGAGACCAGAACTGTGCACAGTGCCCCAAGTGTGGTCTAACCAAGGTGTATGGAGACCAGAACTGTGCAAAGTGCTCCAAGTGTGGTCTAACCAAGGTAAATGGAGACCAGGACTGTGCACAGTGCTCCAAGTGTGGTCTAATCAAGGTATATGGAGACCAGGACTGTACACAGTGCTCCAAGTGTGGTCTAACCAAGGTATATGGAGACCAGGACTGTACACAGTGCTCCAAGTGTGGTCTAACCAAGGTATATGGAGACCAGGACTGTACACAGTGCTCCAAGTGTGGTCTAACCAAAGTATATGGAGACCAGAACTGTGCACAGTGCTCCAAGTGTGGTCTATCCAAGGTATATGGAGACCAGAACTGTGCACAGTGCTCCAAGTGTGGTCTAACCAAGGTATATGGAGACCAGAACTGTGCACAGTGCCCCAAGTGTGGTCTACCCAAGGTATATGGAGACCAGGACTGTGCACAGTGCTCCAAGTGTGGTCTAACCAAGGTATATGGAGACCAGAACTGTGCACAGTACTCCAAGTGTGGTCTAACCAAAGTATATGGAGACCAGAACTGTGCACAGTGCTCCAAGTGTGGTCTATCCAAGGTATATGGAGACCAGAACTGTGCACAGTGCTCCAAGTGCAGTCTAACCAAGGTATGTGGAAACCAGAACTGTGCACAGTGCTCCAAGTGCGGTCTAACCAAGGTATATGGAGACCAGGACTGTGCACAGTGCTCCAAGTGTGGTCTAACCAAGGTATATGGAGACCAGGACTGTGCACAGTGCTCCAAGTGTGGTCTAACCAAGGTATATGGAGACCAGGACTGTACACAGTGCTCCAAGTGTGGTGTAACCAAGGTATATGGAGACCAGGACTCTACACAGTGCTCCAAGTGTGGTCTAACCAAGGTATATGGAGACCAGGACTGTACACAGTGCTCCAAGTGTGGTCTAACCAAAGTATATGGAGACCAGAACTGTGCACAGTGCTCCAAGTGTGGTCTATCCAAGGTATATGGAGACCAGAACTGTGCACAGTGCTCCAAGTGTGGTCTAACCAAGGTATATGGAGACCAGAACTGTGCACAGTGCCCCAAGTGTGGTCTAACCAAGGTATATGGAGACCAGGACTGTACACAGTGCTCCAAGTGTGGTCTAACCAAGGTATATGGAGACCAGAACTGTGCACAGTACTCCAAGTGTGGTCTAACCAAAGTATATGGAGACCAGAACTGTGCACAGTGCTCCAAGTGTGGTCTATCCAAGGTATATGGAGACCAGAACTGTGCACAGTGCTCCAAGTGCAGTCTAACCAAGGTATATGGAAACCAGAACTGTGCACAGTGCTCCAAGTGTGGTCTATCCAAGGTATATGGAGAGCAGAACTGTGCACAGTGCTCCAAGTGCAGTCTAACCAAGGTATATGGAGACCAGAACTGTGCACCATGCTCCAAGTGTGGTCTAACCAAGGTATATGGAAACCAGAACTGTGCACAGTACTCCAAGTGTGGTCTAACCAAAGTATATGGAGACCAGAACTGTGCACAGTGCTCCAAGTGTGGTCTAACCAAGGTATATGGTGACCAGAACTGTGCACAGTGCTCCAAGTGCAGTCTAACCAAGGTATATGGAAACCAGAACTGTGCACAGTGCTCCAAGTGTGGTCTAACCAAGGTATATGGAGAGCAGAACTGTGCACAATGCTCCAAGTGTGGCCCAGCCAAGGTATATGGAGACCAGAACTGTGCACAGTGCTCCAAGTGTGGTCTAACCAAGGTATATGGAGACCAGAACTGTGCACAGTGCCCCAAGTGTGGTCCAGCCAAGGTATATGGAGACCAGAACTGTGCACAGTGCTCCAAGTGTGGTCTAACCAAGGTATATGGAGACCAGAACTGTGCACAATGATCCAAGTGTGGTCTAACCAAGGTATATGCAGACCAGAACTGTGCACAATGCTCCAAGTGTGGTCTAACCAAGGTATATGGAAACCAGAACTGTACACAATGCTCCAAGTGTGGTCTAACCAAGGTATATGGAGACCAGAACTGTCCACAGTGCTCCAAGTGTGCTCTAACCAAGTTATATGCAGACCAGAAATAAAAACAGAAAATGCTGGAGATACTCAGCAGGTCAGGCAGCATCTGTGAAGAGAGAAACAGAGTTAACGTTTCAGGTTGATGGCCTTTCGTCAGAACTGGAAAAAAGCTGGAAATGTAACAGATTTTTAAGCAAGTGTAGGGGCTGGGAAATGGGGGAGGGGTGAAAGAACAAAAGGGAAGGCCTGTGATAGGCTGGAAGGCAGGAGAGATTAAGAGACATTGAAAGACATTAAGAGATATTCAAGGCAAAAGGGAATGGTAATGGGACACCCCTTCCGCTTCGCCCGACACCTTCCCGTGCAAGCGCAGGAGATGCAACACATGCCCTTATACCTCCCCACTTCCCACTGTCCAGGGCCCCAAACACCCCTTCCAGGTGAAACAGCGATTTACTTGTACTTCTTGCAATTTGGTATACTGTATTCGCTGCTCACGATGTGGTCCCCTCTACACTGGGGAGACCAAACGCAGATTGGGTGACCGCTTTGCGGAACACCTCCGTTCAGTCTGTAAGGGTGACCCCGAGCTTCCGATCGCCTGTCACTTTAATTCACTGCTCCACTCCCACTCTGACCTCTCCGTCCTTGGCCTCTTGCATTGTTCCACGGAAGCTCAGCGTAAGCTCGAGGAACAGCACCTCATCTTTCGATTAGGCACTTTACAGCCTTCTGGACTCAATATCGAGTTCAACAATTTCAGATCATAACATGTATATTTTTTATCCACACTCTTGTTCTGTTCTTCTCTCCCACATGGCAGCTTTCTTCATTCTGCCAACGCAATTTACACTTCATCGAGAGCCATCCTTTGTTTCTTAACATGTCCCATTACCATCTCCTTTTGCCTTGAATATCTCTTAATGGCCTAGAAATTGGGTATAGCCCCGCTTGGGGCGTTAGAATTGGCGCAGCGCAAAGTTTATAGCCAGACGCAACTTATCACCACCTGGCGCGATATTGGGTTGCATCGCCCTTAAAGGTGATTGAGGCGCGAATTCAGGCGTTACACGGGACTCCTAAGGTGCTAAACTTCTGGCGCAACCCAATATCGGAGTGGACGGGTGCAGCGCAGGTGCTCTCAATTACTGATGACCACGAGACTTCCAGGCGCCGGCCAGCTCTTAAAGGGGTGGGTCAGTCAGCTTCAGCATCCACACACTGCGCCTTGCAGGCCTCAGATTCGGCGCAGGCCCTTCTCTGGCGCTAAAAACTTGGACCAGATGGAGAAGGTGAGACAGAGAGCAGAGCGCTTCACCAATGAGGCTCTGGAGCAATTGGTGGCCGCAGTGGAGCGCCGGCGAGATGTTCTCTACCCAGACAATGGCAGGAGACCGAATCATAAGGACTACCAACGGGCTTGGAGGGATGTATGCCAGAGGGTCAACTCCAGCAGCATGGTGACCAGGAGCCCTGTCCAATGCAGAAAGAAATTCAACGACCTCACTCGGGTCGTGAGGGTGAGTGTTGTTTCTGCAAACTTCTGCATCCCTTCATTTGCACCTGACTTTATGGCTACAGGGTGGGCTGTGCCCCATTGGCCATCTACCAGCAAGCACCCATGGCCCTTTCTGGGCACACACATGCACATTTGACTCAAGGCGTCATGTAAGGGCTCTTCCACCATGGGGGGCATGAGATGATCACTCAGGGCATCATGTAACATAACTTCCCCTCCTTTCCCCTGCAGTCCAAGCTGGCGAGGATTGGCAAAGACCAGCTTCGCACCGGTGGAGGACCTCCACAAGTGGTCACTCTCACGGATCTTGAGGAGAGTCCACCAGATTCTTGGAGGACGTCTGAGTGGTCCTGTAACCACTGCAGCTGCCGAGCCCATTGTCGACAGTGATGGTAAGGTTCTCACCTTTTACAACTGTCTCCTTCCACTTGTTCCCCCCGCCAGCATGCTTTCTCACTGTGGACCCATGTCATAGCCTTGCCGCAATCTGGCATCCCTTGCTGCCAAGCTGTCCGTTTGCTAAAGCCACTCTTCCACCTCCCTGCTTTCAGATGCTGCATCACCAGCTCGGGAGCCGGGCCTTCAAGCTGCCAGTGCCAGTGCCTCCGAAGGCTCAGTGAGAAAATTACTGTCCAACAGAAGGTCAGCAACTCTCTCCAGCAATGATCAGAATGGCCAGCCCAAATGGCTGCAGCTTTTATACTAGTGCTGTCCCCTTTAAATAGCGCCCGCCGAGTCCGAGAATGGCCTGGGAACGCTCCATCCAACTGTCACTAATAGCGCCAGGTGGAAAGGTTGCGGGCGCCATCGAATATCCAGTCCGGGGCGCCAAAAAGGCGGTGCACACTGACATGACGTCATGATCTGCCTGCACCCGCGGGCGAGCGCAAAGAGTTAGCGCTGGCACTAAAAGGATACTCAATGTGGGAGGTGGCGCTATATTCACTGCGCCCACCCGAAAATTGGGTAACGCCCCAATTCTCGGGCTCTTTAGGCGCTAGTCGCTGGCGCTACCAACCGAATTTCTAGGCCATTGTCTCTTAACTTCTCCTGCCTTCTATCCTATCACAGACCTTCCCTTTTGTTCTTTCATCCCCTCCCCCATTTCCCAGCCCCTACACTTGCTTAAAAATCTGTTCCATTTCCTGCTTTTTTCCAGTTCTGACGAAAGGTCATTGACCTGAAACGTTAACTCTGTTTCTCTCTTCACAGATGCTGTCTGGCCTGCTGAGTATTTCCAGCATTTTCTGTATTTATTTCAGATTTACAGCATCTGCAGTATTTTCTTTTTGTATATGGAGACCAGAACTGTGCACAATGCTCCAAGTGTGGTCTAACCAAGGTATGTGGAGACCAGAAGTGCGCACAGCGCTCCAAGTGTGGTCGAACCAAGGTATGTGGAGGCCAGAACTGCACACAGTGCTCCAAGTGTGGTCTAACCAAGTTATATGGAGACCAGAACTGTGCACAGTGCTCCAATGTGGTCTAACCAAGGTGTATGGAGACCAGAACTGTGCACAGTGCTCCAAGTGTGGTCTAACCAAGTTATATGGAGACCAGAACTGTGCACAGTGCTCCAATGTGGTCTAACCAAGGTGTATGGAGACCAGAACTGTGCACAGTGCTCCAAGTGTGGTCTAACCAAGTTATGTGGAGGCCAGAACTGTGCACATTGCTCCAAGTGTGGTCTAACCAAGGTATATGAAGACCAGAACTGTGCACAATGCTCCAAGTGTGGTCTAACCAAGGTATATGGAGACCAGAACTGTGCACAATGCTCCAAGTGTGGTCTAACCAAGGTATATGGAGACTAGAACTGTGCACAGTGCTCCAAGTGTGGTCTAACCAAGGTATATGAAGACCAGAACTGTGCACAATGCTCCAAGTGTGGTCTAACCAAGGTATATGAAGACCAGAACTGTGCACAATGCTACAAGTGTAGTCTAACCAAGGTTCGATCCAAGTTTAACCTAACTTCGCTCTTTTTTAATTCCATCCCTCTAGAAATAAACCCCAGTGCTTGGTTTGCTTTTTTATGGCCTTGCTAACCTCTGGCACAACTTTTAGTGATTTGTGTATTTGTACTCCGAGATCCCTTTATTCCTCTACCCCATCTAGGCTCGCACCCTCCAGCCTTGCTACCGCAACATTCTCTTTACTTCCATCAAAGTGTCCTTGTTACTGACACAACGCCCAGGTGTAGCCACATGCACCATTTCACCTGCCCTCGCACCAAAGTCCTTTGTTTCCAGCTTTTCAGTGTCAAAACTTCAGCCAGCCGGCACAATTCCATTGAACCATAATTTTCCAGACACACTCCACCACCGTTCACCTGTAAAGAGATCTCAACGCACGCTACAGATTCACACGGCCACCTCGTGTAAAACCAATCACCCCCTCCCCAACCCTGACAACAAAATAAGCTGCTTCTTTCACAGCAGGGAAAACCGCTGTTCAACAGAGAAAAGAAAATTACCCCTTTTGAGGTTTGGGCAGGGAATTCCAGAGCTTAGGGCCTCGGCAGCTGAAGGAACGGCCACCAATGGTTGAGCGATTATAATCAGGGATGCTCAAGAGGGCAGAATTGGAGGAGCGCAGATATCTTAGGGGTTTGTGGGGCTGAAGGAGATTACAGAAATAGGGAGGGGGGAGGGCCATGGAGGGATTTGAAAACAAGGATGAGAATTTTGAAATCGAGGCGCTGCTTAACCGGGAGCCAATGTAGGTCAGCGAGCACAGGGCCGATGGGCGAACGGGACTTGGTGCGAGTTAGGACACAGGCAGCAGAGTTTTTGGATGACCTCAAGTTTACGGAGGGTAGAATGTGGGAGGCCAGTCAGGAGTGCGTTGGAATAGTCAAGTCTAGAGATAACAAAGGCATGGATGAGGGTTTCTCTAATTTACAAAGTACCGCAATAGATTGCAGAAACTCCACTTGCGCTAAATGTAATTTGCACTTGACATTCCACAACCTTTTGAGTGGAAACTCCAGGCCATTCAGTCTAGCCTTATCTTTACATTCCCCTTATAGGTTCCAACGTCCACATTTACAATGGAAATTTCCTATGTAAACTTGTCACGCTGTAATTACATCCTCCCACCTGTGGTGGTGCTAGTCCGTTTAGTTTCCCACCACCTCACCCCCCACCCACCACCACCCCCGGCCATCTAGACCTGCTTCACCAGGACTACTCTTGAGGGAGATGAACTTACATGGGTGTTAGCTGTGGCTTAGTGACCTCAGAAGGTCATGGATTCGAACTTGCCACATGTAAGATTCGCAAAATTTAGCAGAACCCCAAAACGGAATGATGACCCTGTTAAAAACAATTTTGGACCATTGCAAAAGAAACCTGGGAGATAAAATGCATGGTTGGGCCTAGCAGGAGGATTCAAAGATTAAACACAGAATTTGCATTTTAAAAGGGCATGTACGGGCTTGTAGAAAAGGCTGGAACAGGAATGTGGGATCGACCTCTGCAAAGGAACAGTTTTGGATATTCGAGGTAGCCAAACTGTCTGGGAGAAACAGTAAACGAAACTCAGCCCCTATCCAGGAATTTACATTCAAACAATGAATCAATGGAAAACCAGCCTCACTTAAGATCCAAGACCCATTAAAAACATGCATAAAACAAATCATCCAGCTAACCTGCACAGAATTTCAAGGCCTTACAGGAAACCTAAGATTAGAAGACAATCGAACAACAGATTAACCACTCAGAGAGACATCCAAAACCACTTCACACACTTAAACCAATTTCAAAGCAATCCCGAAACCAGTTAAATAAATGGGACCAATCAATACTAACGAGCCCGCCCAAAATTAACAATGAACCGAGACTGATTTGGCGGGCAGATAAGCAGGCCTCAATTAGTATAAACTAAAGACCTGTCTCCACAAGAAATCAGTTTGATGAGTTCGATGAGTTCGATGGGTTCGAACAGTTCAATAAGTACAGTTCAGCAGAAGGAGTTCAACAGAAACAGTTCAACCAGTTCGAGAAGAAAGGAGAGACCCACCGTTCAAGTTTAAAACACCATCGAAACTCGGCGGTTTCAGAAGCAAACATCTGGAAGCAGTTCTCTCTCTCGAAGAAGAAGAAGAAGAAGTAACACATCATCGGACACCTCGCGGCATCAAGGGCCCCACGAAACCAACAACCAAATATTACCAGAAGCCAACCAGGTAATACTGGGCCACCGCGACCAACAAGAAACCAACTCGGAAGAAACCGAAGATCTACAAGTTTTTCCACTCTACAAACTATTCCTGCGTTTGGTGAGCATTATCCCTGGTCCTTTAGAGTCCAACTTAACTAGTAAGGTGGGATTGGGAGGGGTGAGGTATTTGTCTACTGTAATTTTTCCCTCGTGTATGTCGAAGTGTTTCCCCATTTTATTAGAGTGTTGTATTTTTCCTTCTCAAATAAAAAACAAAGTTCTTGTGTCAAATTCAGTTGACTGCTGCAATTTCATTACAACCCCCAAATAAGTCCAGGTCTAGGACCAAGGGAGTGGGAGCGATTCGAACCGCTCATAATTCAGAGGCGAAGCTGACCCAAACACCACACCTTACACACACACACTCCAGGGATTTTTTACAAAATTCGTTCCTGGGATGTGGGCGTCACTGGCAAGGCCAGCATTTATTGCCCATCCCTAATTGCCCTTGAGAAGGTGGTGGTGAGCTGCCTTCTTGAACCGCTGCTGTCTGTGTGGTGAAGGTACTGCCACATTGCTGTTAGGGAGGGAGTTCCAGGATTTTGACCCAGCGACGATGAAGGAATGGCGATATATTTCCAAGTCAGGATAGTGTGTGACTTGGAGGGGAACTTGGAGGTGGTGGTGTTCCCATGCACCTGCTGCCCTTGTCCTTCTAGGTGGAAGAGGTCGTGGGTTTGGGAGGTGCTGCTGAAGAAGCCTTGGCAAGTTGCTGCAGTGCATCTTGTAGATGGTACACACTGCAGCCACGGTACATAAGAATATAAGAAATAGGAGCAGGAGTAGGCCATTCGGCCCTTCGAGCCTGCTCCGCCATTCAATGAGATCATGGCTGATCTTCTGCCTCAACTCCATTCACCGGCCCTAGCGCCATATTCCTTGATGCCCTTTACTAGTCAGAAATCTATCGACTTCTGTCTTGAATATACCCAATGACTGAGCCTCCACTGCCCTCTGGGGTAGAGAATTCCAAAGATTCACCACCCTCTGTGTGAAGAAATGTCTTCTCATCTCAGTCCTGAATGGCCTACCCTTTATCCTGAGGCTGTGGCCCCTGGTTCTAGACTCCCCAGCCAAGGGAAACATTCTCCCAGCATCCACCCTATCAAGCCTTGTAATAATTTTGTATGCTTCAATGAGATCCCCTCTCATTCTTCTGAATTCAAGAGAATACAGGCCTAGTTTACTCAATATCTTCTGATACGACAGTCCCGCCATCCCAGGAATCAATCTCGGTGCACCGGTGGTGGAGGGAGTGAACGTTTAAGGTGGTGGATGGAGTGCCAATCAAGTGGGCTGCCAATCCAGGGTCTTGAGCCCCATTATCTGGCCCCGACACGCCCCGGTTGCCAGCGCCGAGCGGAGCTCTGCAGTGTCGGGAGGTGCCGTCTTTCGGGATGAGACGTTAAACCCGAGGGCACCGTCTGCCCTCTTGGATGGACGTGAAAGATCCCGCAGCCAGGAGGGAGTTCTGCACCACCGCTCCCCCCCACCCCCCTCGACCAATGTGGTCGATCTGGTCATTTATCGCATTGCTGTTTGTGGGATCTTGCTGTGCGCAATTTTGGCTGCTGCGTTTCCCACATTACAGCAGCGACCACGCTTCAACAATGACTTCATCGGCTGTGAAGCACTTTGGGACGTCCTGAGGTGGTGAAAGGCGCTATAGAAATGCAAGTCTTTCTTTATGTGCGGTGCATCTCCTACGGGAAGTTATTGTGCAAGTGTCAGCATTTACCGATTGTATGAGCCCTTGCGGGTGATGCTGCAACAGGAATTCCAATGTTAACCAGATCACTGCGTTGTCACGGCTCCCTGTCACGCCACCTTTGTGATGCAGCATTATCTCTACCCCACAAACTATTCTGCGGCGAGTGTCTCACCTCCTGACTCCGCAAAGCCTTTCCACCATCTACAAGGCACAAGTCAGGAGTGTGATGGACTACTGTCCACTTGCCTGGATGAGTGCAGCTCCAACAACACTCAAGAAGCTCGACACCATCCAGGACTAAGCAGCCCGTTTGATTGGCACCCCGTCCACCACCTTAAACATTCACTCCCTCCACCACCGGTGTACCGTGGCTATAGTGTGTACCCTCTACAAGATGCACTGCAGCAACTCACCAAGGCTTCTTCGGCAGCACCTCCCAAACCCGCGACCTCTTCCACCTAGAAGGACCAGGGCAGCAGGCGCATGGGAGCACCACCACCACCAAGTTCCCCGCCAAGTCACACACCATCCTGACTTGGAAGTATATCGGCCGCTCCTTCATCGTCGCTGGGTCAAAATCCTGGCACTCTCACCCTATCAGCACTGTGGGGGTACCTTCACCACACGGACTGCAGCGGTTCAAGAAGGAGGCTCACCACCTTCGAGGGCAATTAGGGATGGGCAATAAATGCTGGCTTTGCCAGTGACCCCCCACATCCCGTGAACTAATATCACTCAAAATGGCCATTTTTTTCCCTCCCCCAATAACTGAAATTTCTCAGGCCCAAAATAAAAAGAAAAAAAAATCAAACGTTACACTTGAGTAAAAGTGCCCACGAAGCTGTTGGATTGTCCTTAAAAAAAAGACCCAACTGGGTTCACCGATGTCCCTTTAGGGAAGGAAACCTGCCATCCTCACCCAGGTCTGGGCCTACATGGTCGACTCTTCACTGCCCCTCTGAAGTAGCCGAGCAAAGCCCTCAAGTGTATCAAGTGTGGGAGCGCAGCGCTGTCGGGAGGTGCCCTCTTTCGGGATGAGACGTTCAGCCCGAGGGCCCCGTCTGCCCTCTCGGGTGGACGTGAAAGATCCCGCGGCCACTATTTCGAAGAAGAGCAGCGGGGGGGGGGGGAGTTCTGGGGCCAATATTTATCCCTGAGTCAACGCCACTAAAAAAACCAGATAAGCTGATCATTGTCGCATTGTTGTTTGTGGGAGCTTGCTGTGCCCAAATTGGCTGTGTTGCAATAGTGACTACTCAAAAGCACTTCCTTGGTTGTAAATCTCTTCGGGACGTCCTGAGGTGGTGAAGGGGCTGTAGAAATGTAAGTTCTTTCTTTCTGTCAAAAACTGTAGCGCTGTGGGAATACCTCCACCACACGGGACGGCAGCGATCCAAGAAGGCGGCCCACCACCACCACTTTCGCAAGGGGCAATTGGGGATGGGCAATAAATGTCGGCTTTGCCAGTGACTCCCACGTGCCGAGAATGAATAATTTTTTGTTTTACATGTCTGTCTCATGCTCTGCGGGATTGGAGTCTGGTCGGAGTCACTGGGTGGGGATGACTGCTGGCAATGACTCACACTTCTCTCGTACTCTATCAAGTGCTCTGTTTGGAAATCACGTCAGTGCAGCCTGGTCCCTGCCTGGAGCCCAGGGCGCAAGACATCAGAAACTAGGCCGAAGTGAAGCGGAGTAGAGCACGAAGGACACAGCGAGCAAGAGATAAACCGAGAGAGGAAGAGAGAGAGAAGGAGTCGAAAGAGGACATCAAAGGAACAGGTAATGAACTGGGGGGGAGAGGGAAAAGCTGACCAGTAAACTATCCACGCTCGGCGTTAACTTTGAGAGAGATTTTATCTGCAATGTCCTGGGCTGGGGTTTTGCGAGCGGTTCCTCGCCTCTTCTAACTGTTTAAAAAAACTTGTGGTGGGGTTTCCCCTACGGTTAAAAAAAACAAATGACTGGAATAGGAGCCCTTCGATCATCAATCCCCCTGAGTGGGGGAGAGAGAGAGACAGAGCGAGAGAGCGTGAGAGAGAGACAGAGAGAGACAGAGAGAGAGAGAGAGAGAGAGACAGAGAGAGACAGAGAGAGACAGAGCGAGAGAGCGTGAGAGAGAGACAGAGAGAGAGAGACAGACAGAGAGTCAGAGAAAGAGAGAGAGACAGAGAGAGAGAGAGAGACAGAGAGAGAGAGAGAGAGAGAGAGACAGAGAGAGAGACAGAGAGACAGACAGAGAGAGAGACAGAGAGAGAGAGACAGAGAGAGAGACAGACAGACAGAGAGTCAGAGAAAGAGAGAGACAGAGAGAGAGACAGAGAGAGCGAGGGAGAGAGACGGAGAGACAGACAGAGAGAGAGACAGAGACAGAGAGACAGAGAGAGAGCGCACGAGAGAGAGAGCCAGAGAGAGAGAGTGAGAGAGAGAGCCAGAGAGAGAGAGTGAGAGAGACAGAGAGAGAGAGACAGAGAGAGAGAGACAGAGAGAGAGAGCGCGAGAGAGAGAGAGTGAGAGAGAGAGGCAGAGCGAGTCAGAGAAAGAGAGACAGAGAGAAAGAGACAGAGAGAGAGAGAGAGAGTGCGAGAGAGAGAGACAGAGAGAATGTCTTCATGTCGTTCCTCTGATGGGAGCAGATTTATATTTAGACTGGGGGGTTGGGGGGAGCTGGTCGATGAAATGATGAAGGGAGAGAGAAACAGTTTGGAGGATTGCGGGGCTACAGGGAGGATTCATCTGAGTTTATGGACATAGAGGCAGCCAGCACAGGGGAGGCTATTCGGCCCATCGTGTCTGTGCCGGCTCGTTGAAAGAGCTCTCCAAGTAGTCCCACTCCCCCCACTTTTTCCCCATAGCTCTGAAACATTTTTTCCCTTCAAGTATTTATCCAATTCCCTTTGAAAGTTACTATTGCATCAGCTTCCACCGCCCTTTCAGGCAGCGCATTCCAGCTCATAACAACTCACTGCGGAAAACTATTCTCCTCATCTCCCCTCTGGTTCTTTTGCCGATTATCTTCAATCTGTGTCCTCTGGTTACTGAACCTCCTGCCAGTGGAAACAGTTTCTCCTTATTTACTCCATCAAAACCCCTTGTAAGTATGAGCATCTCTATTAAATCTCCCCTGAACCTTCTCTGCTCTAATGAGAACAATCCCAGCTTCACAGTCTCTCCACAGAAATTGATGCCCCTCATCCCTTAATCGGCACTAATGCCCTTCCTGCCTCGGGGAGGCGGGTCCCAGTGCGGGTCGGGTACCCGCCTCCTTTGAAACTGGCATGGAGGCGGGTTGGAGGCGGGATGGGTTCGTGCTCCCTGATTTCGGGATTTTAACCCCCGACACGCCTCCAATCCCGCCTCCACGGCCCAATGAAAATCCTGCCCATAGAGTCATAATGGCACAGAAGGAGGCCATTCAGCCCATCGGGTGCGTGCCGGCTCTCTGTAGAGCAATCCAGTCAGTCCCATTCCCCCGCTCTATCCCCGTAGCCCTGCAAGTTTATTTCCCTCAAGTGCCTATCCAGCCTTCCCTTGAAAACATGGAGTGTTTCCGCTTCCACCACTTCCGTCGGCAGCGAGTTCCAGGTCCTCACCACTCGCTGCGTAAAAAAGTTTTACCTCCTGTATCTCTTGCCCAAAACCTTAAATCTGTGTCCCCTAGTCCTTGTACCGTCAGCCTTTCCCCGTCTAGCCTATCCAAACCTGTCATAATCTTGTACACCTCGATCAAATCACCCCTCAACCTCCTTTGCTCTAATAAAAACAAATCCAGCTTCTCCAACCTGTCCTTGTAGCTAAGATACCCCCATCCCCGGAACCATTCTGGTAAATCTCTGCACCCTCTCGAGGGCCTTCACATCCTTCCTAAAGTGTGGTGACCAGAACTGGACTCAATACTCCAGTTGTGGCCTAACCAGTGGTTTATGAAGGTTCAGCATAACTTCTCTACTTTTGTATGAATAGTAAAGCCTAGAATCCCGTTGGCTTTTTGAACCGCATACCCAACTTGTCCTGCCACTTTCAAAGGTTCATGTACACACACCCCCAGGGCTCTCCGTTCCTGCACCCGCTTAAAATTGTACCATATTCTTCCTACCAAAATGTATCACTTCGCATTTCCAAATTTCATCTGTCATGTGTCTGCCCGTTTCATTTTTGTTTAATGTTGACAATTGATCAGCCTCCAGGTGACTGGTGGTGAGATTGGGGCAAAGGGTGGGGGGGGGGTGAGGAGCGCAGGGGAGCGGGTGCGCGGAGGGTGCAGAGGAGGTCGGTCACCAACCAGTCGGCAAGAGGCGATCCCAAATCGATTCCCTCTCCGTCGCCTCCCTCGTATCTCCGTGAAAAAGAAAGACTTGCATTTCTATAGCACCTCTCATGACCACCGGACGTCTCGATACACTTTACAGCCAATGAAGTACTGTTTGAAGTGGAGTCGCTGTTGTAATGTGGGAAATGCAGCAGCCAATTTGCACAAAGCAAGCTCCCACAAACAGCAAGGTGATAATGACCAGATCATGGCCTAGAAATTCATTGTAGCCACTTTTGGGGCGGTAAAGTCGGGCGGCCGCTAAAATTTGCGCCTGGCGCAAATTCGAGGCCACTTCCCCGATATTCATTAGCTTCGCCCTAAGAGTTTGCTCGAGCGCTAAAACTGGCGATGCACGGCTCTCTTTAGGCGCTAAGCCGGTGGCCCGGGCGCTAACACCGGAAGGTGGGCGCAGGGCAGGTGCGGCGAGCTGCTGATTGACGGCAGACACTCTGGCTCCGGTGAGCTCTTAAAGGGGGAGGGTGGATTTGGTTTTTTGAAAGGCCGAGACTGCTGTATTTGTGTTGTTGGGGAGGGCTTCTCTCCATCGGTTTGTTATGTGGTACCGGCCCACCACCTCCTCCTCCTCCTCCATCTTTGTCTCTCACAAAGTGTTGCAAAACGGCTGCCTTTTCTACTGCAGGATTGCCCTTTAATTTGCGCTCCCCGCGGCCCGCCTCGGCTGTGTACCGTTCCACTTCACAGTCGTTGGGGCGGCGCGAGTGAAGTTCCGGTTCCGGGCGCACAAAGGGCGTTGCACGACGAAATGACGTCATGATCTGCGCGCGCAGCAGGGCGCGCGCTAAGACTTTGCGCCGGCGCTAAATGTCTACTGAAGTTGGGGCGAGGCGCAGATCGCGCTGCGCCCGGGCGCTAAGCGCCTAGCGCTCGAGATCTACTCCTCCTAAGGCGCTAACGGCTGGCGCGCCCAACTGAATTTCTAGGCCCATCTGTTTTACTGATGTTGGTTGAGAGAGAAATATTGGCCCAGGACCCCTTGCTCTTCTCCGAAATAGTGCCACGGGATATTTTACGTCTACCTGAGAGAGCAGACGGGGCCTCGGTTTAACGTCTCATCTGAAAGACGGCACCTCCGACAGTGCAGCACTCCCTCAGCATTGCACTGGAGTGTCAGCCTAGCTTTATGTGCTCAAGTCTCCAGAGCGGGACTTGAACCCACAACTTTCTGACTCAGAGGCGAGGGTGCTACCCACTGAGCCACGGCTGACACAGCTCATTGAGAGTGAGAAATCGGGTCAGAGATAGAGAGCACGCAATAGAAAGAGAGAAATAGAATGAGTACGGGTGAAAGTGAGAAGGGGAAGGAAGTCGGTGATGAACCAGTTGACATGAGATCATCCCATACCGATTTGTCCAGTGTATCTCCAGCAGCCATTCCCAGCTGTGAGCTTTCATCCCAGAAGGTCTAACGGGGAATCTCTTTCCTTTCCATTTCCAGGTGCTTACATTGAGTGCAATGACATCTACCTGTCTCCAGATCCTGGGGTTGATGCTCTCGGTCGTTGGCTGGCTGGGGGCCATTGCCTCCTGCGCCCTGCCCATGTGGAAGGTCACGGCTTTCATCGGCAACAACACCGAGGTGGACACATGGGAGGGCCTCTGGATGAACTGCGTGGTGCAGAGCGTGGGCCAGAGCCGGTGCGTGGCCTATGACTCCTTGCTGGACCTGCCCCAGGACCTCCAGGCCGCCCGGGCCTTGACCATCATTGGCGTGGTGTTGGCCGCGCTAGGCGTCTTCTTCGGCATCGCCGGCGCCAACTGCTGCCAGTGCATCAAGAACCTGGTCATCAGAGGGAACTTGGCGGTGGTGGCGGGATTCATTTGCTTGGTGTCCGGCCTGTTGATGCTCTTGACTGGGGGTTGGTCGGCCCACTCCATCAGGCAGGACTTCTACAACCCGCTGGTGACCCAGGACCGCAAGGGACAGCTGGGGGCCGCCATCTACCTGGCCCTGGTGGCGGGGGGTCTTCTGATCCTGGGCGGGGTCCTCCACTTCTGCTCCTGGCCCAAGGACAGTAACCTTTACCCGATCACCTACCACAACGCTACCTCAACAGCCACCAAATCCACGTGCAGCAAAGCCTGAGGCCCAACCGGCGGCGCATCGGGCCTGGATCTTCTACATCGCTTGCTACCTCTCTGCCTCCTCGCCAGGCGGAAACAGCCCCGGTCACCTCGCTCCCGATCGCCTCTCCCTCCCGCTCACCTCTCACTGCTCCCTCCCGATCACCTCGCTGTCCCTCCCTCCCGATCGCCTCTCCCTCCCGCTCACCTCTCACCGCTCCCTCCCGATCACCTCGCTGTCCCTCCCTCCTGATCGCCTCTCCCTCCCGCTCACTTCTCACCGCTCCCTCCCGATCACCTCACTGTCCCTCCCTCCCGATCACCGCTCTCTCCCGCTCACCTCTCACCGCTCCCTTCCGATCACCTCGCTGTCCCTCCCTCCCGCTCGCCTCTCCCTCCCGCTCACCTCTCACCGATCCCTCCTGATCACCTCGCTGTCCCTCCCTCCCGATCACCTCTCCCTCCCGCTCACCTCTCACCGCTCCCTCCCGATCACCTCACTGTCCCTCCCTCCCGATCGCCTTCCGTCCTCTCGCAGTCGCCTCCCTCTCCGAGTCTCACATCTCCGAGTCCCCCTTCTCCCAGTCTCCCCCCCTCTCCCTGTACCCCTCCTCTCCCAATCCCCTCCCTCTCCCAGTCTCCCATCTCCAAGTCCTCCTCCTCCCACTTCCCCTCCTCTCAAGTTCCTCCCTCTCCCAGTCTCATTCCCTCTCCAAGTCTCCCATCTCCAAGTCCCCTCCTCTCCCAGTCTCATTCCCTCTCCCAGTCTCATTCCCTCTCCCAGCCTCCCTTGCTCTCCTAGCCCTCTCCTCTTACAAGTTCCCCATCTCTCCCAGTCTTTCCTCCCTCTCCCAGTCGCCCTCTCCCTCCCTCTCCAGTTCACCCACCTTGGATTGCATCTGAAGTCCAAGGGCTGAGTTAATTAGACTTGGCGTTCTACATCCCTCGAAGCTTTTGCACTAAGATAAGATTTGGTCAGTTGACCAAGGAAGTTCCTGAACTCTTAAGAGTTGTCTATGAACCTCACTGAAGTGTTTCTTATATATTGAAATCTAATTTAAGGCTCTAATGTACACTGACATTTTTATATATTTGGTGTGTTGGATTCTTAAAGGGACCAGCGCACCTTTTGCACACTTTGCAGTCCGTGTCTTTCACAGACTAACCTCGTGTTTCTCTTTGTTCTAAGATGTTGTTAAGAGTTCCGTCGATAATTGGGACAGTTGTATTTTATTATTCTGGGTCGAACATTGTGTTGCAATAAAGTTATGTCTTGAGAAAAAAAAAAGGGCTCAATTTTTCCCACCTTGCTCCCTCACTCTATCCGCCCATTCTCGGTCCCATTCGCTGAATCCTTGCTGGCCCTCATTTGCTGGCTCTAGTACTAGTCTCGGGAGAAGGGGCCGGCCCATTTAAGACTGAGATGAGGAGAAACTTCTTCACTCAGAGGGTTGTGAATCTTTGGAATTCTCCACCCTAGAGGGCTGTGGAGGGTCAGTCATTGAGTATATTCAAGGCTGAGATTCACAGATATTTGGACACTGAGGGAATCAAGGGATACGGGGATAGGGCGGGAAAGTGGAGTTGAGGTAAAAGTTCAGCTGTGATCTTACTGAATGTCGGAGCAGACTTGAGGGGCCGTATGGCCTACTCCTGCTCTTATTTCTTGTTATGAATGGCGGAGCAGGCTCGAGGGGCCGTATGGCCTACTCCTGCTCCTATTCCCTGTTATGAATGGTGGAGCAGACTCGAGGGGCCGTATGGCCCACTCCTGCTCCTATTTCTTGTTATGAATGGTGGAGCAGGCTCGAGGGGCCGTATGGCCCACTCCTGCTCCTATTTCTTGTTATGAATGGTGGAGCAGGCTCGAGGGGCCGTATGGCCTACTCCTGCTCCTATTTCTTGTTATGAATGGCGGAGCAGGCTCGAGGGGCCGTATGGCCTACTCCTGCTCCTATTCCCTGTTATGAATGGTGGAGCAGGCTCGAGGGGCCGTATGGCCCACTCCTGCTCCTATTTCTTGTTATGAATGGTGGAGCAGGCTCGAGGGGCCGTATGGCCCACTCCTGCTCCTATTTCTTGTTATGAATGGCGGAGCAGACTCGAGGGGCCGTATGGCCCACTCCTGCTCCTATTCCCTGTTATGAATGGCGGAGCAGGCTCGAGGGGCCGTATGGCCCACTCCTGCTCCTATTTCTTGTTATGAATGGTGGAGCAGGCTCGAGGGGCCGTATGGCCCACTCCTGCTCCTATTTCTTGTTATGAATGGTGAAGCAGGCTCGAGGGGCCGTATGGCCTACTCCTGCTCCTATTTCTTGTTATGAATGGCGGAGCAGGCTCGAGGGGCCGTATGGCCCACTCCTGCTCCTATTTCTTGTTATGAATGGTGGAGCAGACTCGAGGGGCCGTATGGCCCACTCCTGCTCCTATTTCTTGTTATGAATGGTGGAGCAGGCTCGAGGGGCCGTATGGCCCACTCCTGCTCCTATTTCATGTTATGAATAGTGGAGCAGACTCGAGGGGCCGTATGGCCCACTCCTGCTCCTATTTCTTGTTATGAATGGTGAAGCAGACTCGAGGGGCCGTATGGCCCACTCCTGCTCCTATTTCATGTTATGAATAGTGGAGCAGACTCGAGGGGCCGTATGGCCCACTCCTGCTCCTATTTCTTGTTATGAATGGTGAAGCAGACTCGAGGGGCCGTATGGCCCACTCCTGCTCCTATTTCCTGTTATGAATGGTGGAGCAGGCTCAAGGGGCCGTATGGCCCACTCCTGCTCCTATTTCTTGTTATGAATGGTGGAGCAGGCTCGAGGGGCCGTATGGCCCACTCCTGCTCCTATTTCTTGTTATGAATGGTGGAGCAGACTCGAGGGGCCGTATGGCCCACTCCTGCTCCTATTTCTTGTTATGAATGGCGGAGCAGGCTCGAGGGGCCGTATGGCCCACTCCTGCTCCTATTTCATGTTATGAATTGTGGAGCAGGCTCGAGGGGCCGTATGGCCCACTCCTGCTCCTATTTCTTGTTATGAATGGTGGAGCAGGCTCGAGGGGCCGTATGGCCCACTCCTGCTCTTATTTCTTGTTATGAATGGTGGAGCAGGCTCGAGGGGCCGTATGGCCCACTCCTGCTCCTATTTCTTGTTATGAATGGTGGAGCAGGCTCAAGGGGCCGTATGGCCCACTCCTGCTCCTATTTCTTGTTATGAATGGTGGAGCAGGCTCGAGGGGCCGTATGGCCCACTCCTGCTCCTATTTCTTGTTATGAATGGTGGAGCAGGCTCGAGGGGCCGTATGGCCCACTCCTGCTCCTATTTCTTGTTATGAATGGTGGAGCAGGCTCAGGGGGCCGTATGGCCCACTCCTGCTCCTATTTCTTGTTATGAATGGTGGAGCAGGCTCGAGGGGCCGTATGGCCCACTCCTGCTCTTATTTCTTGTTATGAATGGTGGAGCAGGCTCAGGGGGCCGTATGGCCCACTCCTGCTCCTATTTCTTGTTATGAATGGTGGAGCAGGCTCGAGGGGCCGTATGGCCCACTCCTGCTCTTATTTCTTGTTATGAATGGTGGAGCAGGCTCGAGGGGCCGTATGGCCCACTCCTGCTCCTATTTCTTGTTATGAATGGTGGAGCAGGCTCAGGGGGCCGTATGGCCTACTCCTGCTCCAAATTCTTATGCTTATGGCACTATTTCAAAGACGAGCTGGGGAGTTATCCCCGGTGTCCTGGCCAATATTTATCCCACAACCAACATAACAAAAACAGTTTATCTGGTCATTGTCACATTGCTGTTTGTGGGAGCTTGCTGTGCGCTCTATGGGAGCTTGCTGTGCGCAAATTGGCAGCCGCCTTTCCCACATTACAACAGTGACCACACTCCAAAAGTTCTTCATTGGCTGTAAAGCACTTTGAGACGTCCGGTGGTTGTGAAAGGCGCTATAGAAATGCAAGTCTTTCTTTTTCACGGAGATACGAGGGAGGCGACGGAGAGGGAATCGGTTTGGGATCACCTCTTGCCGACTGGTTGGTGACCGACCTCCTCTGCACCCTCCGCGCACCCGCTCCCCTGCGTTCCTCCCCCCGGCCCCACCCTTTGCCCCAATCTCACCACCAGTCACCTGGAGGCTGATCAATCGTCAACATTAAACAAAAATGTAATGGGCAGACACATGACAGATGACATTTTGAAATGCAAAGTGAAACATTTTGGTAGGAAGAATATGGTACAATTTTAAGCGGATGCAGGAACGGAGAGCCCTGGGGGTGTGTGCACAAACCTTTGAAAGTGGCAGGACAAGTTGGGTATGCGGTTCAAAAAGCCGATGGGATTCTTGGCTTTACTATTCGTACAAAAGTAGAGAAGTTATGATGAATCTTCATAAACCACTGGTTAGGCCCCAGCTGGAGTGTTGCGTCCAGCTCTGGTCACCACACTTTAGGAAGGATGTGAAGGCCCTTGAGAGGGTGCAGAGGAGATTTACCAGAATAGTTCCGGGGATGGGGGATCTTCTTCTTCTACTTCTTCCTATAATGAGATGTCCAGAACTCTACCCTCCCATTCAAAATTCCATTCTATGAATCCTCACTGCCCCCTTTCGCTGGCTCTAATACCCTTCCTATAATGGGGTGCCCTGAACACTACCCTCCCATTCCTGAACCCATTCCATTTATATTCACTACTCCCTTTCTCATGTCAGTAAAAGGTGGCTCCGTGGGTAGCACTTTCGCCTCTGAGTCAAAAGGTTGTGGATTCGAGCCCCACACACTCCAGAGACTCAAGACCCATAATCCCAGGCTGACACCCGGCTACCAGTACTGAGGGAGCACCGCTCTGTTGGAGGGGCAGGACTGAGGGAGCGCCGCACTGTCGGAGGGTCAGTACTGAGGGAGCGCTGCTCTGTCGGAGGGGCAGTACTGAGGGAGCGCCGCACAGTTGGAGGATCAGTATTGAGGGAGCGCTGCACGGTCGGAGGGGCAGTACTGAGGGAGCGCTGCACTGTCGGAGGGTCAGTACTGAGGGAGCGCTGCACGGTCGGAGGGGCAGTACTGAGGGAGCGCTGCACTGTCGGAGGGGCAGTACTGAGGGAGCGCCGCACTGTCGGAGGGGCAGTATGGAGGGAGCGCTGCACAGTCGGAGGGGCAGTACTGAGGGAGCGCTGCACTGTCGGAGGGTCAGTACTGAGGGAGTGCTGCACTGTCAGAGGGGCAGTACTGAGGGAACGCCGCACTGTCGGAGGGGCAGTACTGAGGGAGCGCCGCACTGTCGGAGGGGCAGTACTGAGGGAGCGCCGCACTCTCGGAGGGGCAATACAGAGGGAGCGCTGCACTGTCAAAGGGGCAGTACTGAGGGAGCGCTGCACTGTCGGAGGGGCAGTACTGAGGGAGCGCTCCACTGTCGGAGACGCTGCACTGTTGGGGGATCAGTACTGAGGGAGTGCTGCACTGACAAAGGGGCAGTACTGAGGAGACGTTGCACTGTTGGAGGGGCAGTACTAAGGGAGCGCTGCACTGTCGGACGGGCAGCACTGAGGGAGCGCCGCACTGTCGGAAGGGCAGTACTGGGGGAACACCGCACTGTCGGAAGGGCAGTACTGAGGGAGTGCCGCACTGTCGGAAGGTCAGTACTGGGGGAGTGCCGCACTGTCGGAGGGGCAGTACTGGGGGAGTGCCGCACTGTCGGAGGGGCTGACTTTCAGGTGAGACGTTAAACCCGAGGGCCCTGTCTGCCCTCTCGGGTGGGATGTAAATTCCCACAGCATTATTGGCAGAAGAGCTGGATGGGGGAGTTCTCCCCGGTGTCCTGGGACCAGTATTTATCCCTCGACCAGCATCGCCGAAGAAATGAGATGATCTAGCGGTTATCACATTGCTGACTTTGGGAGCTTGCTGTGCGCACATCGGCTGCTGTGTTTCCTACATTACAACAGTGCAAAGAAAAGTACTTCATTGGCTGGGAAGCACTTTGTGACATCCTGAGGTTGTGTAAGGCGCTGTTGAAATGCGAATCCTTTCTGCTCGTTCTAACCAGCCCGTCCCCAGAGGGGCCTTCTCTTGGCAGCTGACATTAAGGCAATTAAGACAGATTACTTTCTTAATTACAAGCTCGCGAGCTGGCAAGTCCTGGCCTGGCTCAGATGGTGACAGTGTGGTTTGAGTCAGGAGGCTGTGGTTCCCAAACCTGTCTTGCTCTGCACTGCACATTCCTGCTGTAATTCCTCCTCAACTCGTCTGATTTCTGACGGAGGCTCCCAGTGCAATTGGGGAGGGGCTGAACAAGGGAACACACACTAAATGGTTATAGAGGGCACTGGGGAGACCACATCTGGAGCACTGTGTACAGCGCTGGTCTCCTTATTTAAGGAAGGATGTAAATGTGTTGGAAGCAGTTCAGAGAAGGTTTACTAGACTAATACCTGGAACGGGCGGGTTGTGTTATGAGGAAAGGTTGGACAGGCTAGGCTTGTATCCGCTGGAGTTTAGAAGATTACGAGGTGATTTGATTGAAACATATAAGATCCTGAGGCGTCTGGACAGGGTGGATGTGGAGAGGATGTTTCCTCTTGTGGGAGAATCTAGAACTAGGGGTCACTGTTTAAAAATAAGGGGTCGCCCATTTAAGACAACAGATGAGGAGAAATTTTTTCTCTCAGAGGGTCGTGAGTCTTTGGAACTCTCTTCCTCAGAGGGCGGTGGAAGCAGAGTCTTTGAATATTTTTAAGGCAGAGGTAGATAGATTCTTGGTGAGCAAGGGGGTGAAAGGTTATCGGGGGTAGGTGGGAATGTGGAGTAATCAGATCAGCCATGATCTTATTGAATGGCAGAGCAGGCTCGAGGGGCCGAGTGGCCTACTCCTGCTCCTAATTCGTATGTTGTTCGTATGTTCGTAGGACACTGAGAAATGCAGAGGATCAGAGGGACCTTGGAGTGCAGGTCCACAGATCCTTGAAGGTAACAGGACAGGTAGATAACAGGAAGCTGTGAGGAGAACACAAAGAGTCTACAAAGGGATATAAATAGATTGAGTGAGTGGGCAGTAAGGTGGCAGATGGAATATAATGTAAGGAAATGTGAGGTTATTTACTTTGGTGGGAAGAATAGAAAAACAGAATAATTTTTAAATGGTGAGAAACTTTCAAATGTTGTTGTTCAGAGAGATTTGGGTGTCCTCGTGCAAGAAACACAGAAAGCCAGCGTGCAGGTACAGCAAGCAATAAGGAAGGCCAATGGCATGTTGGCCATTATTGCAAGGCGGTTGGAGTATAAGAGTAAGGAAGTCATGCTACAATTGTACAGGGCCTTGGTGAGACCACACCTGGAGTACTGTGCACAGTGTAAGGGGTGGCGTGTGCGGTCAGCTCCACCTCTGACTCCTGAGCGGTTCGAATCGCTCCCACTCCCTTGGTTCTAGACTTTGGACTTATTTGGGATTGTAATGAAATTGCAAAAGACAACTGAGTTGGTGAAAAGAACTTGGATTTTATTTGAGACAGGAAAATATACACAACACATCAATCTTATCACTCTAAAAGGGGGAACAATTCGGGATATATGAGGGAGAATAACAATAGACAAAATACTTCACCCCTCCCAATCCCACTACACTAACTAAGTTGGACTCCAGAGGACCAGGGAAAATGCTCACCAAACGACTTTCTTGACACTTGTAGAGGTTCGCGATTTCGGGGTTCTCAAGGTGTGGTGGTTGGGGCCTGCCGTACCCCGGACGCGGTAGAAATCTTCACCTGCGTTGCTTTTTCAGTCTTCGCCAATACCCAAACTGCTTGTTTTACAGAGGCCCATCCCAACCCCTTTGTCGCAGCCTTCCACAGGCTTGGACATGCCCTTTTAAAATAACCAAAATCCTGGGGTTTTAACTTTAAGCCCCTTTTTGGCCCAACATTCTTTAAAACAGTCCAACAATCTCTTCTGTGGGGTAATCTTCTTGGTTTGAGGGAATCTGCAGAATTTGCGAACCTTACAACAGTTTTGGTCTCCTTATCTAAGGAAGGATATACTTGCCTTGGAGGCGCTGCAACGAAGGTTCACTAGATTGATTCCTGGGATGAGAGGGCTGTCCTATGAGGAGAGATTGTGTAGAATGGGCCTGTACTCTCTGGAGTTTAGAAGAATGAGAGGGGATCTCATTGAAACATACAAGATTCTGAAGGGGATTGACAGGGTGAATGCCGAGAGGTTGTTTCCCCTGGCTGGAGAGTCTAGAACTAGGGGGCATAGTCTCAGGTTAAGGGGTCGGCCATTTAAGACTGAGATGAGGAGGAATTTCTTCACTCGGAAGGTTGTGAATCTTTAGAATTCTCTGCCCCAGAGGGCTGTGAATGCTGAGTCTTTGAGTATATTCAAGGCTGAGATCGATAGATTTTTGGACTCTAGGGGAATCGAGGGATATGGAGATCGGGCAGGAAAGTGGAGTTGAGGTCAATGATCAGCCATGATCTTATTGAATGGTGGAGCAGGCTTGAGGGGCCGAATGGCCGACTCCTGCTCTTATTTCTTATGTTCTTATAAGGTGGTTAAGTAGGCATATGGGATACTTGCCTTTATTATCCAAGGCATAGGGGGAAAAATTCAGTATCGCCCCATTTGGGGCGCCATTATTGGCGGTGCGCAAAGTTTAGCGCCTGGCGCTAATTATCGCCTCTGACTGCAAACTTGGCTTTTATCACCCCTGGAGGTGATTGGAGCGCTAAATCAGGTGCTACACACCTCTCTTAAGGTGCTAAGACCGAGGAGCGAGGCGCTACCTCAGAGCGCTGGCGAAGCTCATGTGATGTCAGTTAGCAATAGAAACATAGAAACATAGAAGATAGGAGCAGGAGTAGGCCATTCGGCCCTTCGAGCCTGCTCCGCCATTCAACGAGATCATGGCTGATCATCCAAACCCTAGCACTGGCGCCGGCCAGTTCTTAAAGGGGAGGGCTGATCTTGCTCTCCATCCACATCCTGCTCATTGCAGCCTTGAATCTCGGCCTGGAGAGACCTGTACATAAAATCTGCTGGAAAGAACAATGGAGAGGCCCAGGGAACGAGCTCAGAGTGCAGCCCCCACAGTCTCTTCTAAATCGATACAAGGAAGGGCAAATCAAAATGAACCGGCAAATTGCTGCTCAGTACCCAAAACTCCTTCACACTGCGTTGAATCTCTCCAGAAGTCTCTCTCTCTCTCTCTCTCTCAGAATGCGTGGTGCAAAAATGTCACCAGCAAAAAAAGGCAGGAAGCGGTCGCCTTTAAATAGCGCTCCCCCAGTCCCTTCCTGACTGCAAAACGCTCCCCTCAACCTGTCGTTGCTAGTGGCAGGCGGTAAGGCAGGGGGCGCCACCCAATATCCAGTCCGGGGCGCTACCGGGGCGTTGCGCCCTCGACTGACGTCACGATCTGCCGGCGCAGGAGATCGTGGCGGTAGTGTTTAGCGCCACCGCAAAATATCTAGTTAATTTCGCGAGAGGCGCAGATATCGCTGCGCCCGGGCGCTAGTTGCTTTGCGCCCCATTAGCGCCCTCTTAAGGCGCTAACGGGAGGTGCAACCAACTGAATTTTTCCCCCATAGAGTATAAGAGCGGGGGGGGTTATGCTTGAACTGTATAAAACACTAGTTAGGTCACAGCTAGAGAACTGCGTGCAGTTCTGGTCACCACATTAGAGAAGATGTGATTGCACTAGTGGGGTGCAGAGGAGATTTACGAGGCTGTTGCCTGGGCTGGGGAATTTTATCTATGAGGGAAGATTGGATAGGCTGGGGTTGTTTTCTTTGCAACAGAGGAGGCTGAGGGGAGACTTGATTGAGGTGTATAAAATGATGAGGGACCTGGATAGAGTGGATAGGAAGGACCTGTTTCCCCAAGCAGAAAGGTCAATAACCAGGGGGCATAGAGTTAAAGTAATTGGTAGAAGGATTAGAGGGGAGTTGAGAAAAGAAAGAAACACTTACATTTATATAGCGCCTTTCACGACCACCGGACGTCTCAAAGCGCTTTACAGTCAACAAAGTACTTTTCGACGTGTAGTCACTGTTGTAATGTGGGAAATGCGGCAGCTAATTTGTGCACAGCAAGCTCCCACAAATAACAATGTGATAATGATTATTTTGATTGAGGGATAAATATTGGCCCAGACACCAGGGAGAATTCCCCTGCTCTTCTTCGAAAGAGTGGCCATGGGATCTTTTACGTCCACCTGAGAGAGCAGACACGGCCTCGGTTTAATGAAAGACAGCACCTCCGACAGTGCAGTGCTTCCTCAGCACTGCACTGGAGTGTCAGTCTAGATTTTTGCGTTCAAGTCTCTGGAGTGGGACTTGAACCCACAACCTTCTGACCTCAGAGAGACGAGAGTGCTACCAACTGAGCCACAGCTGACACTGAGGCAAACTTTATTCACCCAGAGGGTGGTGGGGGTCTGGAACTCACTGCCTGAAAGGGTGGTAGAGGCAGAAACCCTCATCACATTTAAAAAGTACTTGGATGTGCACTTGAAGTGCCGCAACCTCGAGGGCTATGGACCAAGAGCTGGAAAGTGGGATTAGGCTGGATCGCTCTTTGTCGGCTGGCACAGACACGATGGGCCGAATGGCCTCCTCCTGCGCCGTAACTTTCTATGATTCTTCAGTCAAGGCAAATCCTTTCTCTTTCATTCCAACTCTACCCATTCTGGGGACCTGTGAGAGGTTATAGGTATCAGCAAAGACTGAACAGTCTGGGGCTCTTGTCTTCTACAAAAGAGAAGGTAAGAGCCCATGGGATCCCGGGCTATTTGGCACCTCAGATCCAAAACTGGCTTAGTGGCAGAAGGCAGAGGGTGATGGTCGAAAGTTGTTTTTGTGACTGGAAGCCTGTGTCCAGTGGGGTACCGCAGGGGTCGGTGCTGGGTCCCTTGCTGTTTGTGATCTACATTAATGATTTAGATATGAATGTAAAAGGTATGATCAGTAAGTTCGCAGATGACACAAAAATTGGTGGAGTGGTAAATAGCGAGGAGGGAAGCCTCAGGCTACAGGACGATATAGATGGGTTGGTCAGATGGGCAGAACGGTGGCAAATGGAATTTAACCTTGAAAAGTGTGAGGTGATGCATTTTGGGAGGACTAACAAAGCAAGGGAATACACAATGAGTGGTAGGACCCTAGGAAGGACAGAGGAGCAGAGGGACCTTGGTGTACATGTACATAGATCCCTGAAGGCAGCAGGACAGGTAGATAATGTGGTGAAAAAGGCATATGGGATACTTGCCTTCATTAGCCGAGACATAGAATATAAGAGCAGGGAGGTTATGATGGAGCTGTACAAAAAGCTAGTTAGGCCACAGCTGGAATACTGTGTGCAGTTCTGGTCGCCACACTATAGGAAGGATGTGATTGCATTGGAGAGGGTGCAGAGGAGATTCACCAGGATGTTACCTGGACTGGAGCGCTTCAGCTATGACGAGAGACTGGACAGACTGGGGTTGTTTTCCTTGGAGCAGAGAAGGTTGAGTGGGGACCTGATTGAGGTGTATAAAATTATGAGGGGCATAGATAATGTAGATAGAAAGGAACTTTTCCCCTTAGTAGAGGGGTCAATAATAGGTGGCATAGTTTCAAGGTAAGGGGCAGGAGGTTTAGAGGGGATTTGAGGAAAAACTTTTCACCCAGAGGGTGGTTGGAATCTGGAACTCACTGCCTGAAAGGGTGGTAGAGGCAGGAACCCTCACAACATTCAAGAAGCATTTAGATGAGCACTTGAAACACCATAGCATACAAGGCTAGGGACCAAGTGCTGGAAAATGGGATTAGAATAGACAGGGCTCGATGGCCGGCGCGGACACGATGGGCCGAAGGGCCTCTTTCTGTGCTGTATAACTCTAGGGCCTAGAAATTCGGTTGGTAGCGCCAGCGATTAGCGCCTAAAGAGCCCGAGAATTGGGGCGTTACCCAATTTTCGGGCGGGCGCAGTGAATATAGCGCCACCTCCCATATTGAGTATCCTTTTAGCGCCCATCGCTAACTCTTTGCGCGCGCCCGCGGGCGCAGGCAGATCATGACGTCATTTCAGTGTGCAGCGCCTTTTTGGCGCCCCGGACCGGATATTCGGTGGCGCCCACAACCTTTCCGCCTGGCGCTATTAGTGACAGTTGGATGGAGCGTTCCCAGGTCCTTCTCGGACTCGGGGGGCGCTATTTAAAGGGGACAGCACTAGTTTAAAAGTTGCAGCCATTTGAGCTGGCCATTCTGATCGTTGCTGGAGAGAGTTGCTGACCTTCTGTTGGACAGTAATTTTCTCATTGAGCCTTTGGAGGCACTGGCACTGGCAGCTTGAGGGCCCGGCTCCCGAGCTGGTGATGCAGCATCTGAAAGCAGGGAGGTGGAAGAGTGGCTTTAGCAAACGGACAGCTTGGCAGCAAAGGATGCCAGATTGCGGCAAGGCTATGACATGGGTCCACAGTGAGAAAGCATGCTGGCGGGGGGAACAAGTGGAAGGAGACAGTTGTAAAAGGTGAGAACCTTACCATCGCTGTCGACAATGGGGTCGGCAGCTGCAGTGGGTACAGGACCACTCAGACGTCCTCCAAGAATCTGGTGGACTCTCTCCTCGAGATCCGTGAGAGTGACCACTTGTGGAGGTCCTCCACCGGTGCGAAGCTGGTCTTTGCCAATCCTCGCCAGCTTGGACTGCAGGGGAAATTATGTTACATGATGCCCTGAGTGATCATCTCATGCTCCCCATGGTGGAAGAGCCCTTACATGATGCCCTGAGTGATCATCTCATGCCCCCCATGGTGCAAGAGCCCTTACATGACGCCTTGAGTCAAATGTGCATGTGTGTGCCCAGAAAGGGCCATGGGTGCTTGCTGGCAGATGGCCAATGGAGCACAGCCCACCCTGTAGCCATAAAGTCAGGTGCAAATGAAGGGATGCAGAAGTTAGCAGAAACAACATCCACCCTCACGACCCGCGTGAGGTCGTTGAATTTCTTTCTGCATCGGACAGGGCTCCTGGTCACCATGCTGCTGGAGTTGACCCTCTGGCATACATCCCTCCAAGCTCGTCGGTAGTCCTTATGATTCGCCCTCCTGCCATTGTCTGGGTAGAGAACATCTCGCCGGCGCTCCACTGCGGCCACCAATTGCTCCAGAGCCTCATTGGTGAAGCGCTCTGCTCTCTGTCTCACCTTCTCCATCTGGTCCAAGGTTTTAGCGCCAGAGAAGGGCCTGCGCCGATTCTGAGGCCTGCAAGGCGCAGAGTGTGGATGCTGAAGCTGACTGACCCACCCCTTTAAGAGCTGGCCGGCGCCTGGAAGTCTCGTGGTCATCGGTAATTGAGAGCACCTGCGCTGCGCCCGTCCGCTCCGATATTGGGTTGAGCCGGAAGTTTAGCGCCTTAGGAGTCCCGTGTAATGCCTGAATTCGTGCCTCAATCACCTTTAGGGGCGATGCAACCCAATATCGCGCCAGGTGGAGATAAGTTGCGTCTGGCTATAAACTTTGCGCTGCGCCAATTCTAACGCCCCAAGCGGGGCTATACCCAATTTCTAGGCCTATGACTCTATGAGAAGGCCGAGATGCCCTGATAGAGATCTTTAAAATCATGAAGGGGTTTGACAGCGTAGACAAAAACAACAACTTGCATTTATATAGTGCCTTTAACGTAGTAAAATGTCCCAAGGCGCTTCACAGGAGCGATTATCAAACAAAATTTGACACCGAGCCACATAAGGAGATATTAGGACAGGTGACCAAAAGCTTGGTCAAAGAGGTAGGTTTTAAGGGGCGTCTTAAAGGAGGAGAGAGAGGAGGAGAGGCTTAGGGAGGGAATCCCAGATCTTAGGGCCTTAGCAGCTGAAGGCACGGCCACCAATGGAGGAGCGATTGAAATCGGGGATTGCGCAAGAGGCCAGGATTGGAGGAGCGCAGCGATCTCGGAGGGTTGTAGGGTCGGAGGAGATCACGGAGATAGGGAGGAGGGCAAGGGTCGTAAAGAAGATTGTGGGGGGTGGGGTGGAGACCAAAACTAGGGCCGTAACTATAAGACAATCACTAATAAATCCAATAGGGAATTCAGGAGAATTTCCTTTAGCTAGCGATTGGTGACAATGTGGAACTCGCCACCACAGGGAGCAGTTGAGGCGAAATGCATTTAAGAGGAAGCTAGATAAATACATGGGGGAGAAAGGAATAGAGGGTTATGGTGATGGGGTGAGATGAAGAGGGGTGGGAGGTGGCTTGTGCAGAGCATGAACACCGGCACGGACCAGTTGGGCCGAATGGCCTGTTTCTGTGCTGTAAATACTCTGTAATGAACAAGCCCCTCCCGACCATTATTCTTTCTCTCCTGAAATTCAGAATATCCTGGCTTTCCTCAATGGAAGACAAGCTTGCCCCTAAAGGCTGCAGCAGGCTTCAAATAACCATTGGAGCCTTCTGCCGCTCTATTCCCCTCCCCGTCTCTCGCCCTCCCCACAACACCCACCCCCATGTAATTGAGACGAGACTGAGGCACAAGGCCTACGAACTAGGCCGGGACCCATGGTAGTGGGAGGGGGGAGGGGGGTGCGTGTCTGCTTTTGGAGCTGGTGCCAGGAGAGGGGGGGATGATCTCGCAGGCTGGGAGTTTATTCTAGGGTTAGGTGGGGGGGGGGGCGAGGGAAGGTATTCTAGGATGAACATATGTGTTCCCCTGGGCAGTGAGTGTCCCCCCTGGGCAGTGAGTGTCCCCCCTGGGCAGTGAGTGTACCCCCTGGGCAGTGAGTGTACCCCCTGGGCAGTGAGTGTCCCCCCTGGGCAGTGAGTGTACCCCCTGGGCAGTGAGTGTCCCCCCTGGGCAGTGAGTGTCCCCCCTGGGCAGTGAGAGTACCCCCTGGGCAGTGAGTGTCCCCCCTGGGCAGTGAGTGTCCCCCCTGGGCAGTGAGTGTCCCCCCTGGGCAGTGAGTGTACCCCCTGGGCAGTGAGTGTCCCCCCTGGGCAGTGAGTGTCCCCCCTGGGCAGTGAGTGTCCCCCCTGGGCAGTGAGTGTCCCCCCTGGGCAGTGTGTGTAACCCCCGGGCAGTGAGTGTAGCCCTGGGCAGTGAGTGTCCCCCCTGGGCAGTGAGTGTCCCCCCTGGGCAGTGAGTGTACCCCCGGGCAGTGAGTGACCCCCCTGGGCAGTGAGTGTACCCCTTGGGCAGTGAGTGTCCCCCTGGGCAGTGAGTGTCCCCCCCCGGGCAGAGAGTGTACCCCCTGGGCAGTGAGTGTACCCCCTGGGCAGTGAGTGTCCCCCTGGGCAGTGAGTGTCCCCCCCGGGCAGTGAGTGTCCCCCCTGGGCAGTGAGTGTACCCCCTGGGCAGTGAGTGTCCCCCTGGGCAGTGAGTGTCCCCCCCCGGGCAGAGAGTGTACCCCCTGGGCAGTGAGAGTACCCCCTGGGCAGTGAGTGTCCCCCCTGGGCAGTGAGTGTCCCCCCTGGGCAGTGAGTGTACCCCCGGGCAGTGAGTGTCCCCCCTGGGCAGTGAGAGTACCCCCTGGGCAGTGAGTGTACCCCCTGGGCAGTGAGTGTCCCCCCTGGGCAGTGTGTGTAACCCCCGGGCAGTGAGTGTCCCCCCCGGGCAGTGAGTGTAACCCCCTGGGCAGTGAGTGTACCCCCGGGGCAGTGAGTGTACCCCCGGGCAGTGAGTGTCCCCCCTGGGCAGTGAGAGTACCCCCTGGGCAGTGAGTGTCCCCCCTGGGCAGTGAGTGTCCCCCCTGGGCAGTGAGTGTCCCCCCTGGGCAGTGAGTGTCTCCCCCGGGCAGTGAGTGTACCCCCGGGGCAGTGAGTGTACCCCCGGGCAGTGAGTGTCCCCCCTGGGCAGTGAGTGTACCCCCTGGGCAGAGAGTGTAACCCCGGGCAGTGAGTGTACCCCCTGGGCAGTGAGTGTCCCCCCTGGGCAGTGTGTGTAACCCCCGGGCAGTGAGTGTAGCCCTGGGCAGTGAGTGTCCCCCCTGGGCAGTGAGTGTCCCCCCTGGGCAGTGAGTGTACCCCCCGGGCAGTGAGTGTCCCCCCCGGGCAGTGAGTGTCCCCCCTGGGCAGTGAGTGTACCCCCTGGGCAGTGAGTGTCCCCCTGGGCAGTGAGTGTCCCCCTGGGCAGTGAGTGTCCCCCTGGGCAGTGAGTGTCCCCCTGGGCAGTGAGTGTCCCCCCCGGGCAGAGAGTGTACCCCCGGGGCAGTGAGTGTACCCCCGGGCAGTGAGTGTCCCCCCTGGGCAGTGAGTGTACCCCCTGGGCAGTGAGTGTACCCCCTGGGCAGAGAGTGTAACCCCGGGCAGTGAGTGTACCCCCTGGGCAGTGAGTGTCCCCCCTGGGCAGTGTGTGTAACCCCCGGGCAGTGAGTGTCCCCCCCGGGCAGTGAGTGTAACCCCCTGGGCAGTGAGTGTAACCCCGGGGCAGTGAGTGTCCCCCCCGGGCAGTGAGTGTCCCCCCTGGGCAGTGAGTGTCCCCCCTGGGCAGTGAGTGTCCCCCCTGGGCAGTGAGTGTACCCCCGGGGCAGTGAGTGTACCCCCGGGGCAGTGAGTGTACCCCCGGGCAGTGAGTGTACCCCCTGGGCAGTGAGTGTACCCCCTGGGCAGTGAGTGTACACCCTGGGCAGTGAGTGTACCCCCGGGCAGTGAGTGTCCCCCCCGGGCAGTGAGTGTACCCCCTGGGCAGAGAGTGTAACCCTGGGCATTGAGTGTCCCCCTGGGCAGAGAGTGTAACCCCTGGGCAGTGTGTGTAACCCCCGGGCAGTGAGTGTCCCCCCTGGGCAGTGAGTGTCCCCCCCGGGCAGTGAGTGTAACCCCGGGGCAGTGAGTGTACCCCCGGGGCAGTGAGTGTAACCCCCTGGGCAGTGAGTGTCCCCCCTGGGCAGTGAGTGTACCCCCTGGGCAGAGAGTGTAACCCCGGGCAGTGAGTGTACCCCCTGGGCAGTGAGTGTCCCCCCTGGGCAGTGTGTGTAACCCCCGGGCAGTGAGTGTCCCCCCCGGGCAGTGAGTGTCCCCCCTGGGCAGTGAGTGTAACCCCCTGGGCAGTGAGTGTAACCCCGGGGCAGTGAGTGTTCCCCCCGGGCAGTGAGTGTCCCCCCTGGGCAGTGAGTGTCCCCCCTGGGCAGTGAGTGTCCCCCCTGGGCAGTGAGTGTACCCCCGGGGCAGTGAGTGTACCCCCGGGCAGTGAGTGTACCCCCTGGGCAGTGAGTGTACCCCCTGGGCAGTGAGTGTACACCCTGGGCAGTGAGTGTACCCCCGGGCAGTGAGTGTCCCCCCCGGGCAGTGAGTGTACCCCCTGGGCAGAGAGTGTAACCCTGGGCATTGAGTGTCCCCCTGGGCAGAGAGTGTAACCCCTGGGCAGTGTGTGTAACCCCCGGGCAGTGAGTGTCCCCCCTGGGCAGTGAGTGTCCCCCCTGGGCAGTGAGTGTAACCCCGGGGCAGTGAGTATACCCCCGGGGCAGTGAGTGTAACCCCCTGGGCAGTGAGTGTCCCCCCTGGGCAGTGAGTGGCCCCCTGGGCAGTGAGTGTAACCCCGGGGCAGTGAGTGTACCCCCGGGGCAGTGAGTGTACCCCCTGGGCAGTGAGTGTCCCCCCCGGGCAGTGAGTGTCCCCCCGGGCAGTGAGTGTAACCCCGGGGCAGTGAGTGTACTCCCTGGGCAGTGAGTGTCCCCCCCGGGCAGTGAGTGTCCCCCCTGGGCAGTGAGTGTACCCCCTGGGCAGTGAGTGTACCCCCGGGGCAGTGAGTGTACCCCCTGGGCAGTGAGTGTACCCCCTGGGCAGTGAGTGTACCCCCTGGGCAGTGAGTGTACCCCCGGGGCAGTGAGTGTACCCCCGGGCAGTGAGTGTCCCCCCCGGGCAGTGAGTGTCCTCCCTGGGCAGTGAGTGTCCCCGCTGGGCAGTGAGTGCCCCCCTGGGCAGTGAGTGTACCCCCGGGGCAGTGAGTGTACCCCCGGGCAGTGAGTGTCCCCCCTGGGCAGTGAGTGTACCCCCTGGGCAGAGAGTGTAACCCCGGGGCAGTGAGTGTCCCCCCTGGGCAGTGTGTGTAACCCCCGGGCAGTGAGTGTCCCCCCCGGGCAGTGAGTGTAACCCCCTGGGCAGTGAGTGTCCCCCCTGGGCAGTGAGTGTCCCCCCTGGGCAGTGAGTGTCCCCCCTGGGCAGTGAGTGTAACCCCCGGGCAGTGAGTGTAACCCCCTGGGCAGTGTGTGTCCCCCTGGGCAGTGAGTGTAACCCCCGGGCAGTGAGTGTCCCCCCTGGGCAGTGAGTGTAACCCCCGGGCAGTGAGTGTACCCCCTGGGCAGTGAGTGTACCCCCGGGCAGTGAGTGTACCCCCGGGGCAGTGAGTGTACCCCCTGGGCAGTGAGTGTCCCCCCTGGGCAGTGTGTGTACCCCCGGGCAGTGAGTGTACCCCCGGGGCAGTGAGTGTACCCCCTGGGCAGTGAGTGTCCCCCCTGGGCAGTGAGTGTAACCCCCGGGCAGTGAGTGTACCCCCGGGGCAGTGAGTGTACCCCCTGGGCAGTGAGTGTCCCCCCTGGGCAGTGTGTGTACCCCCTGGGCAGTGAGTGTCCCCCCTGGGCAGTGAGTGTCCCCCCTAGGCAGTGAGTGTCCCCCCCGGGCAGTGAGTGTCCCCCTGGGCAGTGAGTGTCCCCCCCGGGCAGTGAGTGTCCCCCTGGGCAGTGAGTGTCCCCCCTGGGCAGTGAGTGTACCCCCTGGGCAGTGAGTGTACCCCTGGGCAGAGAGTGTAACCCCTGGGCAGTGAGTGTCCCCCCCGGGCAGTGAGTGTACCCCTGGGCAGTGAGTGTCCCCCCCGGGCAGTGAGTGTACCCCCCTGGGCAGTGAGTGTACCCCCCTGGGCAGTGAGTGTCCCCCCCGGGCAGTGAGTGTCCCCCCTGGGCAGTGAGTGTACCCCCCTGGGCAGTGAGTGTCCCCCCCGGGCAGTGAGTGACCCCCCTGGGCAGTGAGTGTCCCCCCTGGGCAGTGAGTGTACCCCCTGGGCAGTGTGTGTACCCCCTGGGCAGTGAGTGTACCCCCTGGGCAGTGAGTGTACCCCCTGGGCAGTGAGTGTACCCCCTGCGCAGTGAGTGTACCCCCCGGGCAGTGAGTGTCCCCCCTGGGCAGTGAGTGGACCCCCTGCGCAGTGAGTGGACCCCCTGGCAGTGAGTGTACCCGCTGGGCAGTGAGTGTACCCCTGGGCAGTGAGTCTACCCCCTGGGCAGTGAGTGTACCCCCTGGCAGTGATTGTACCCCCTGGGCAGTGTGTGTACCCCCTGCGCAGTGAGTGGACCCCCTGGCAGTGAGTGTACCCGCTGGGCAGTGAGTGTACCCCTGGGCAGTGAGTGTACCCCCTGGCAGTGAGTGTACCCCCTGGGCAGTGAGTGTACCCCTGGGCAGTGAGTGTAGCCCCCCGGGCAGTGAGTCTACCCCCTGGGCAGTGAGTGTACCCCCTTGGCAGTGAGTGTACCCCCTTGGGCAGTGGGTGTACTCCCCTGGGCAGTGAGTGAACCCCCCGTGCACTGAGTGTGCCCCCCCGGACAGTGAGTGTACCCTCAGTCACTGGGGGAGGGGTCAGGTGTGACCTCAGTCACTGGGGGAGGGTCAGGTGTGACCTCAGTCATTGGGGGGGGGTCAGGTGTGACCTCAGTCACTGGGGGAGGGGTCAGGTGTGACCTCAGTCACTGGGGGGGTCAGGTGTGACCTCAGTTACTGGGGGGGAGTTCAGGTGTGACCTCAGTCACTGCGGGGGGGGGTCAGGTGTGACCTATCACTGGGAGAGTGGTCATGTGTGACCTCAGTCACTGGGGGGGGGGGTCAGGTGTGACCTCATTCACTGGGGGGGGGGTTCAGGTGTGACCTATCACTGGGGGAGGGTCAGGTGTGACCTCAGTCACTGGGGGGGGGGGGGTCAGGTGTGACCTCATTCACTGGGGGGGGGGGGGGTCAGGTGTGACCTCAGTCACTGGGGGTGAGGGTCAGGTGTGACCTATCACTGGGGGAGGGGACAGGTGTGACCTCAGTCACTGGGGGGGGGTTCAGGTGTGACTTCAGTCACTGGGGGGGGTCAGGTGTGACCTCAGTCACTGAGGGGGTCAGTGTGACCTCAGTCACTGGGGGAGGGGTCAGGTGTGACCTCAGTCACTGGGGGAGGGGTCAGGTGTGACCTCAGTCACTGGGGGGGGGGGTTCAGGTGTGACTACAGTCACTGGGGGGGGGGTCAGGTGTGACCTCAGTCACTGAGGGGGTCAGTGTGACCTCAGTCACTGGGGGGGAGGTCAGGTGTGACCTCAGTCACTGGGGGAGGGGTCAGGTGTGACCTCAGTCACTGGGGGGGGGTTCAGGTGTGACTTCAGTCACTGGGGGGGGGGGGGGTCAGGTGTGACCTCAGTCACTGAGGGGGTCAGTGTGACCTCAGTCACTGGGGGGGAGGTCAGGTGTGACCTCAGTCACTGAGGGGGTCAGTGTGACCTCAGTCACTGGGGGGGAGGTCAGGTGTGACCTCAGTCACTGGGGGAGGGGTCAGGTGTGACCTCAGTTACTGGGGAGGTCAGGTGTGACCTCAGTCACTGGGGGGGGTCAGGTGTGACCTCAGTCACTGGGGCAGGGGTCAGGTGTGAGCTCAGTCACTGGGGGAGGGGTCATATGGGATCTCAGTCACTGGGAGGGGTCAGGTGTGACCTCAGTCACTGGGGGCGGATCAGGTGTGCCCTCAGTCACTGGGGGAGGGGTCAGGTGTGACCTCAGTCACTGGGGGAGGGTCAGTGTGACCTCAGTCACAGGGGGGGAGGGCAGGTGTGACCTCAGTCACTGGGGGAGGGGTCAGTGTGACCTCAGTCACTGGGGAGGTGGGGTCAGGTGTGTCCTCAGTCACTGGGGGGGGTGTCAGGTGTGACCTCAGTCACTGGGGGGGGGGGTCAGGAGTGACCTCAGTCACTGGGGGAGTCAGTGTGACCTCAGTCACTGGGGGGGGGGCAGGTGTGACCTCAGTCACTGGGGGAGGGGTCAGGTGTGAGCTCAGTCACTGGGGGAGGGGTCATATGTGACCTCAGTCACTGGGAGGGGTCAGGTGTGACCTCAGTCACTGGGGGGTGTCAGGTATGACCTCAGTCACTGGGGGAGGGGTCAGGTGTGACCTCAGTCACTAGGGGAGGGGTCAGGTGTGACCTCAGTCACTGGGGGGGGGTCAGGTATGACCTCAGTCACTGGGGGAGGGGTCAGGTGTGACCTCAGTCACTAGGGGAGGGGTCAGGTGTGAACTCATTCACTGGGGGAGGGTCAGCTGTGACCTCAGTCACTTGGGGGGGGTGGTCAGGTGTGACCTCAGTCACTTGGGGGGGGTGGTCAGGTGTGAACTCATTCACTGGGGGAGGGGACAGGTGTGACCTCAGTCACGGGGGGGGGGTCAGGTGTGACCTCAGTCACTGGGGGGGGGGTGGTCAGGTGTGACCTCAGTCACTGGGGCAGGGGTCAGGTGTGACCTCAGTCAATGGGGGAGGGATCAGGTGTGACCTCAGTCACTGGGGGAGGGGTCAGGTGTGACCTCAGTCACTGGGGGAGGTGGTCAGGCATGACCTCATTCACTGGTGGGGGTGTCAGGTGTGACCTCAGTTACTGGGGGAGGGGGTCAGGTGTGACCTCAGTCACTGGGGTGGGGTCAGGTGTGACCTATTACTGGGGGGGGGTCAGGTGTGACCTCAGTCACTGGGGTGGGGTCAGGTGTGACCTCAGTCACTTAGGAGGGTCAGGTGTGATCTCAGTCACTGGTGGGGGGGGTCAGGTGTGAACTCATTCACTGGGGGAGGGTCAGCTGTGACCTCAGTCACTTGGGGGGGGTGGTCAGGTGTGAACTCATTCACTGGGGGAGGGGTCCGGTGTGACCTCAGTCACGGGGGGAGTCAGGTGTGACCTCAGTCACTGGGGGGGGGGGGGGTCAGGTGTGACCTCAGTCACTGGGGCAGGGGTCAGGTGTGACCTCAGTCAATGGGGGAGGGATCAGGTGTGACCTCAGTCACTGGGGGAGGGGTCAGGTGTGACCTCAGTCACTGGGGGAGGGTCAGGTGTGACGTCAGTCACTGGTGGTTGGTCCAGGTGTGACCTCAGTCACTGGGGGGTGTCAGGTGTGACCTCAGTCACTGGGGGGGTCAGGTGTGACCTCAGTCACTTGGGGGAGGCAAGGTGTGATGTCAGTCACTGGGGGGGGGGGTCAGGTGTGACGTCAGTCACTGGGGGGTTCAGCTGTGACCTCAGTCAGTGGGGGGGGGGTCAGGCGTGACATCATTTACTGGCGGGGTGTCAGGTGTGACCTCAGTCACTGGGGGGGGGGGGTCAGGTGTGACCTATCACTGGGGGGTCAGGTGTGACCTCAGTCACTGGGGGAGGGTCAGGTGTGACCTCAGTCATTGGGGGGGGTGTCAGGTTTGAACTCAGTCACTGGGGGGGGGGGCGCGGTCAGATGTGTCCTCAATCACTGGGGGAGGGGTCAGGTGTGACCTCAGTCACTGGGGGGGCGTCAGGTGTGACCTCAGTCACTGGGGGAGGGGTCAGGTGTGACCTCAGTCACTGGGGGAGGGGTCAGGTGTGACCTCAGTCACTGGGGGAGGGGTCAGGTGTGACCTCAGTCACAGGGGGGGCGTCAGGTGTGACCTCAGTCACTGGGGGGGGCGTCAGGTGTGACCTCAGTCACTGGGGGAGGGGTCAGGTGTGACCTCAGTCACTGGGGGGGTCAGTGTGACCTCAGTCACTGGGGGAGGGGTCAGGTGTGACCTCAGTCACTGGGGGAGGGGGTCAGGTGTGACCTCAGTCCCTAGGGGGGGGGTCAGGTGTGACCTCAGTCACTTGGGGGGGGGGGTCAGGTGTGTCCTCAGTCACTGGGGGAGGGGGTCAGGTGTGACCTCAGTCACTGGGGGAGGGGTCAGGTGTGACCTCAGTCGCGGGGGGGCGTCAGGTGTGACCTCAGTCACTGGGGGGGCGTCAGGTGTGACCTCAGTCACTTGGGGGGGGGGGGGTCAGGTGTGTCCTCAGTCACTGGGGGAGGGGGTCAGGTGTGACCTCAGTTACTGGGGGAGGGGGTCAGGTGTGACCTCAGTCACTGGTGGTGGGGGTCAGGTGTGACCTCAATTACTGGGGGAGGGGGTCAGGTGTGACCTCATTCACTGGTGGGGGTGTCAGGTGTGACCTCAGTTACTGGGGGAGGGGGTCAGGTGTGACCTCAGTCACTGGGGTGGGGTCAGGTGTGACCTCAGTCACTGGGGGGGTCAGTGTGACCTCAGTCACTGGGGGAGGGGTCAGGTGTGACCTCAGTCACTGGGGGAGGGGTCAGGTGTGACCTCAGTCCCTGGGGGGGGCTCAGGTGTGACCTCAGTTACTGTGGGAGGGGGTCAGGTGTGACCTCAGTCACTGGGGGAGGGGTCAGGTGTGACCTCAGTCACTGGGGGAGGGTCAGGTGTGACCTCAGTCACTGGGGGAGGGCTCAGGTGTGACCTCAGTTACTGTGGGAGGGGGTCAGGTGTGACCTCAGTCACTGGTGGGGGGGCCAGGTGTGACCTCAGTTACTGGGGGAGGGTGTCAGGTGTGACCTCAGTCACTGGGGTGGGGTCAGGTGTGACCTCAGTCACTTAGGAGGGTCAGGTGTGACCTCAGTCACTGGTGGGGGGGTCAGGTGTGACCTCATTCACTGGGGGAGGGGTCAGGTATGACCTCAGTCACTGGGGGAGGGCTCAGGTGTGACCTATTACTGGGGGTGGGGTCAGGTGTGACCTCAGTCACTGGGGGGGTCAGTGTGACCTCAGTCACTGGGGGAGGGCTCCGGTGTGACCTATCACTGGGGGAGGGCTCAGGTGTGACCTCAGTTACTGGGGGAAGGGTGTCAGGTGTGACCTCAGTCACTGGGGTGGGGTCAGGTGTGACCTCAGTCACTGGGGTGGGGTCAGGTGTGACCTCAGTCACTTAGGAGGGTCAGGTGTGACCTCAGTCACTGGTGGGGGGGTCAGGTGTGACCTCATTCACTGGGGGAGGGGTCAGGTATGACCTCAGTCACTGGGGGAGGGCTCAGGTGTGACCTATTACTGGGGGTGGGGTCAGGTGTGACCTCAGTCACTGGGGGGGTCAGTGTGACCTCAGTCACTGGGGGAGGCGTCAGGTGTGACCTCAGTCACTGGGGGAGGGGTCAGGTGTGACCTCAGTCACTGGGGGGGGGTCAGGTATGACCTCAGTCACTGGGGGAGGGGTCAGGTGTGACCTCAGTCACTAGGGGAGGGGTCAGGTGTGAACTCATTCACTGGGTGAGGGTCAGGTGTGACCTCAGTCACTTGGGGGGGTGGTCAGGTGTGAACTCATTCACTGGGGGAGGGGTCCGGTGTGACCTCAGTCACGGGGGGGGTCAGGTGTGACCTCAGTCACTGGGGGGGGGGGGTGGTCAGGTGTGACCTCAGTCACTGGGGCAGGGGTCAGGTGTGACCTCAGTCAATGGGGGAGGGATCAGGTGTGACCTCAGTCACTGGGGGAGGGGCCAGGTGTGACCTCAGTCACTGGGGGAGGGTCAGGTGTGACGTCAGTCACTGGGGGGGGGGTGTCAGGTGTGACCTCAGTCACTGGGGGAGGGTCAGGTGTGATGTCAGTCACTGGGGGGGGGTCAGGTGTGACGTCAGTCACTGGTGGTTGGTCAGGTGTGACCTCAGTCACTGGGGGAGGGGTCAGGTGTGACCTCAGTCACTGGGGGGTGTCAGGTGTGACCTCAGTCACTGGGGGGAGGCAAGGTGTGATGTCAGTCACTGGGGGGGGGGGTCAGGTGTGACGTCAGTCACTGGGGGGTTCAGCTGTGACCTCAGTCAGTGGGGGGGGTCAGGTGTGACATCATTTACTGGCGGGGTGTCAGGTGTGACCTCAGTCACTGGGGGGGGGGGTCAGGTGTGACCTATCACTGGGGGGTCAGGTGTGACCTCAGTCACTGGGGGAGGGTCAGGTGTGACCTCAGTCATTGGGGGGGGTGTCAGGTTTGACCTCAGTCACTGGGGGGGGGGCGCGGTCAGATGTGACCTCAATCACTGGGGGAGGGGTCAGGTGTGACCTCAGTCACTGGGGGGGCGTCAGGTGTGACCTCAGTCACTGGGGGAGGGGTCAGGTGTGACCTCAGTCGCAGGGGGGGCGTCAGGTGTGACCTCAGTCACTGGGGGGGCGTCAGGTGTGACCTCAGTCACTTGGGGGGGGGGTCAGGTGTGTCCTCAGTCACTGGGGGAGGGGGTCAGGTGTGACCTCAGTTACTGGGGGAGGGGGTCAGGTGTGACCTCAGTCACTGGTGGTGGGGGTCAGGTGTGACCTCAATTACTGGGGGAGGGGGTCAGGTGTGACCTCAGTCACTGGGGGAGGGGGTCAGGTGTGACCTCAGTCACTGGGGTGGGGTCAGGTGTGACCTCAGTCACTGGGGGGGTCAGTGTGACCTCAGTCACTGGGGGAGGGGTCAGGTGTGACCTCAGTCACTGGGGGAGGGGTCAGGTGTGACCTCAGTCCCTGGGGGGGGCTCAGGTGTGACCTCAGTTACTGTGGGAGGGGGTCAGGTGTGACCTCAGTCACTGGTGGGGTGGCCAGGTGTGACCTCAGTTACTGGGGGAGGGTGTCAGGTGTGACCTCAGTCACTGGGGTGGGGTCAGGTGTGACCTCAGTCACTTAGGAGGGTCAGGTGTGACCTCAGTCACTGGTGGGGGGGTCAGGTGTGACCTCATTCACTGGGGGAGGGGTCAGGTATGACCTCAGTCACTGGGGGAGGGCTCAGGTGTGACCTATTACTGGGGGTGGGGTCAGGTGTGACCTCAGTCACTGGGGGGGTCAGTGTGACCTCAGTCACTGGGGGAGGGCTCAGGTGTGACCTATCACTGGGGGAGGGCTCAGGTGTGACCTCAGTTACTGGGGGAGGGTGTCAGGTGTGACCTCAGTCACTGGGGTGGGGTCAGGTGTGACCTCAGTCACTGGGGTGGGGTCAGGTGTGACCTCAGTCACTTAGGAGGGTCAGGTGTGACCTCAGTCACTGGTGGGGGGGTCAGGTGTGACCTCATTCACTGGGGGAGGGGTCAGGTATGACCTCAGTCACTGGGGGAGGGCTCAGGTGTGACCTATTACTGGGGGTGGGGTCAGGTGTGACCTCAGTCACTGGGGGGGTCAGTGTGACCTCAGTCACTGGGGGAGGCGTCAGGTATGACCTCAGTCACTGGGGGAGGGGTCAGGTGTGACCTCAGTCACTAGGGGAGGGGTCAGGTGTGAACTCATTCACTGGGTGAGGGTCAGGTGTGACCTCAGTCACTTGGGGGGGGTGGTCAGGTGTGAACTCATTCACTGGGGGAGGGGTCCGGTGTGACCTCAGTCACGGGGGGGGTCAGGTGTGACCTCAGTCAATGGGGGAGGGATCAGGTGTGACCTCAGTCAATGGGGGAGGGATCAGGTGTGACCTCAGTCACTGGGGGGGGGGGTGGTCAGGTGTGACCTCAGTCACTGGGGCAGGGGTCAGGTGTGACCTCAGTCAATGGGGGAGGGATCAGGTGTGACCTCAGTCACTGGGGGAGGGGCCAGGTGTGACCTCAGTCACTGGGGGAGGGTCAGGTGTGACGTCAGTCACTGGGGGGGGGTGTCAGGTGTGACCTCAGTCACTGGGGGAGGGTCAGGTGTGATGTCAGTCACTGGGGGGGGGGTCAGGTGTGACGTCAGTCACTGGTGGTTGGTCAGGTGTGACCTCAGTCACTGGGGGAGGGGTCAGGTGTGACCTCAGTCACTGGGGGGTGTCAGGTGTGACCTCAGTCACTGGGGGGAGGCAAGGTGTGATGTCAGTCACTGGGGGGGGGGTCAGGTGTGACGTCAGTCACTGGGGGGTTCAGCTGTGACCTCAGTCAGTGGGGGGGGTCAGGTGTGACATCATTTACTGGCGGGGTGTCAGGTGTGACCTCAGTCACTGGGGGGGGGGTCAGGTGTAACCTATCACTGGGGGGTCAGGTGTGACCTCAGTCACTGGGGGAGGGTCAGGTGTGACCTCAGTCATTGGGGGGGGTGTCAGGTTTGACCTCAGTCACTGGGGGGGGGGCGCGGTCAGATGTGACCTCAATCACTGGGGGAGGGGTCAGGTGTGACCTCAGTCACTGGGGGGGCGTCAGGTGTGACCTCAGTCACTGGGGGAGGGGTCAGGTGTGACCTCAGTCGCAGGGGGGGCGTCAGGTGTGACCTCAGTCACTGGGGGGGCGTCAGGTGTGACCTCAGTCACTGGGGGAGGGGTCAGGTGTGTCCTCAGTCACTGGGGGAGGGGGTCAGGTGTGACCTCAGTCCCTAGGGGGGGGGTCAGGTGTGACCTCAGTCACTGGTGGTGGGGGTCAGGTGTGACCTCTGTCACTGGGGGAGGGGTCAGGTGTGACCTCAGTCCCTAGGGGGGGGGTCAGGTGTGACCTCAGTCACTGGTGGTGGGGGTCAGGTGTGACCTCATTCACTGGTGGGGGTGTCAGGTGTGACCTCAGTCCCTGGGGGCGGCTCAGGTGTGACCTCAGTCACTTGGGGGGGTGGGGTCAGGTGTGTCCTCAGTCACTGGGGGAGGGGGTCAGGTGTGACCTCATTCACTGGTGGGGGGGTCAGGTGTGACCTCAGTTACTGTGGGAGGGGGTCAGGTGTGACCTCAGTCACTGGGGTGGGGTCAGGTGTGACCTCAGTCACGTAGGGGGGTCAGGTGTGACCTCAGTCACTGGTGGGGGGGCCAGGTGTGACCTCAGTTACTGGGGGAGGGTGTCAGGTGTGACCTCAGTCACTGGGGTGGGGTCAGGTGTGACCTCAGTCACTTAGGAGGGTCAGGTGTGACCTCAGTCACTGGTGGGGGGGTCAGGTGTGACCTCATTCACTGGGGGAGGGGTCAGGTATGACCTCAGTCACTGGGGGAGGGCTCAGGTGTGACCTATTACTGGGGGTGGGGTCAGGTGTGACCTCAGTCACTGGGGGGGTCAGTGTGACCTCAGTCACTGGGGGAGGCGTCAGGTGTGACCTCAGTCACTGGGGGAGGGGTCAGGTGTGACCTCAGTCACTGGGGGGGGTCAGGTATGACCTCAGTCACTGGGGGAGGGGTCAGGTGTGACCTCAGTCCCTGGGGGGGGGGTCAGGTGTGACCTCAGTCACTTGGGCGGGGGGGGTCAGGTGTGACCTCAGTCACTGGGGGAGGCGTCAGGTGTGACCTCAGTCACTGGGGGAGGCGTCAGGTGTGACCTCAGTCACTGGGGTGGGGTCAGGTGTGACCTCAGTCACTTAGGAGGGTCAGGTGTGATCTCAGTCACTGGGGTGGGGTCAGGTGTGACCTCAGTCACTTCGGAGGGTCAGGTGTGACCTCAGTCACTGGTGGGGGGGTCAGGTGTGACCTCATTCACTGGGGGAGGGGTCAGGTGTGACCTCAGTCACTGGGGGAGGGCTCAGGTGTGACCTATCACTGGGGGAGGGGTCAGGTGTGACCTCAGTTACTGGGGGAGGGTGTCAGGTGTGACCTCAGTCACTGGGGTGGGGTCAGGTGTGACCTCAGTCACTTAGGAGGGTCAGGTGTGACCTCAGTCACTGGTGGGGGGGTCAGGTGTGACCTCATTCACTGGGGGAGGGGTCAGGTGTGACCTCAGTCACTGGGGGAGGGCTCAGGTGTGACCTATCACTGGGGGAGGTGTCAGGTGTCTGAATGCACTTCAGCAGTGTGATTTCACATATGTAGTATTTATATGCACTGTTGTATTGTATTTGTCGTGTATATGAGCAACTCTCAGTATACAGGCTGCTAAAAGATTTTGCCTCGCTCCGCTGCACAACCTACCTTGTCCAGCCTGGCTGCTTTGCTGTGCTCCCACCCTGTGTGTCCCTGGATTCGGTTCAGAAGATATGGTTTTGAGGCCTACCTGAGGAAACTCAGGCCTTAGGTCTTAGGCCCTAGACTTTCGCAAGACCTGAGCTTATCATCAGGTCCGTTCACCAATCACCCCCTGTGCTCACTGACCTACATTGGCTCCCATTCTGGCAACGGCTTGATTTTTATAAAATTATCATCCAGGTTTTCAAATCCCTCCATGGCCTCCTCGCTCCCTTTCCCTGCCTCTGTAACCTCCTCCAGCCCCACAATCCCCCGAGATCTCTGCGCTCCTCCAATTCTGGCCTCTTGCGCAACCCCCCGATTTCCTTTGCTCCACCATTGACGGCCGTGCCTTCAGCCACCTGGGGCCCTAAGCTCCGGAATTCTCTCCCTGAACTTTTCCCCCTCTCTAACACTCTCCGGCTCTCTAACACTCTCTCCTACTTTGAGACACTCCTTAAAACCTACCTCTTTGACCAAACTTTAGGCCAACTGTCCTAATACCTCCTAGAACCATATAATCATATAAAGTTACAGCACAGAATGAGGCCATTTCGGCCCATCGTGTCCACGCCGGCCAACAAAGAGCGATCCAGCCTAATCCCACTTCCCAGCTCTTGGTCCGTAGCCCTGCAGGTTACAGCATCCCAAGTGCACATCTAAGTATTTTTTTAATGTGGTTAGGGTTCCTGCCTCTACCACCCTTTCAGGCAGTGAGTTCCAGACCCCCACAACCCTCGGGGTGAAGAAATTTCCCCTCAAATCCCCTCTAAACCTCCCACCAATTACTTTAAATCTGTGCCCCTTGGTTTTTGACCCCTCTGCTAAGGGAAATAGGTCCTTTCTATCCACTTTATCTAGGCCCCTCATAATTTATTACATCTCAATAAGGTCTCCCCTCAGCCTCCTCTGTTCCAAGGAAAGCAAACCCAGCCGATCCAGTCTTTCCTCATAGCTAAGATTCTCTACTCCCGGCAACATCCTTGTAAATCTCCTCTGTACCCGCTCTAGTGCAATCACATCTTTCCTGTAATGTGGTGATCAGAACTCCTTATGTGGCTCGGGGTCAAATTGTGTGTGATAATCTCTCCTGTGAATCATAGAAACATAGAAGATAGGAGCAGGAGTAGGCCATTCGGCCCCTCGAGCCTGCTCCGCCATTTAATGAGATCATGGCTGATCATCCAAATTCAGTACCCTGTCCCTGCTTTCTCCCCATATCCCTTGATCCCTTTAGCCTTAAGAAATATATCCAACTCCTTCTTGAATATATTTAATGAATTGGCCTCTACGGCTTTCTGTGGTAGAGAATTCCACAGGTTCACCACTCTCTGGGTGAAGAAATTCCTCCTCATCTCTGTCCTAAATGGCCTACCCCTTATCTTTAGACTGTGACCCCTGGTTCTGGACTCCCCGACCATCGGGAACATCCTTCCTGCATCTAGTCTGTCTAGTCCTGTTAGAATTTTATAAGTTTCACTGAGATCCCCTCTCATTCTTCTAAACTCCAGCGAATCTCTCCTCATACGTCATTCCTGCCATCCCAGGTATCAGTCTGGTGAATCTTCGCTGCACTCCATGGCAAGAACATCCTTCCTCAGATAAGGCGACAAAACTGCCCACAGAATCACCTTGGGGCATTTTTAATTGTGTTAAAGGTGCTATATAAATGCAGGTTGGTTCTATTGCTGGTCATCCCCATATGTCAATACCTTTGGAATTGAAGGAATGTGAGGAACTTACCAGCAGTTTCAGTGTAGTGGTCTGACTCAGAGCTGGTTGGGGAATTGTGTTACCGCAATTATACAGGGCCCTGGTGAGGCCACACCTGGAGTACTGTGTACAGTTTCGGTCTCCTTACCTAAGGAAGGATATATTTGCCATAGAGGGAGTGCAACAAAGGTTCACCAGACTGGTTCCTGCGATGGGGGGATTGTCCTATGAGGAGAGATTGAGTAGACTAGGCCTATATTCTCTAGAGTTTAGAAGAATGAGAGGTGATCTCATTGAAACATACAAAATTCTTACGGGACTTGACAGGGTAAATGTTGGGAGGATGTTTCGGCTGGCTGGGGAGTCTAGGACCAGGGGTCACAGTCTCAGAATAAGGGGTCGGCCATTTAGGACTGAGATGAGGAGAAATTTCTTCACTCGGAGGGTGGTGAATTTTTGGAATTCTCTACCCCAGAGGGCTGTGGAGGCTCAGTTGAGTATATTCAAGACAGATAGAGGGACAGAGAGAGAGAGAGAGAGAGACAGAGACAAAGAGAGAGAGTGAGACAGAGAGACAGAGAGAGAAACACAGAGAGAGAGAGGCAGAGAGAGAGAGAGAGAGACAGAGAGAGAGAGAGAGCGAGAGACAGCGATCGATAGATTTTTGAATATTAAGGGAATCAAGGGATATGGGGATAGTGCAGGAAAGTGGAGATGAGGTAGAAGATCAGCCATGATCTTACTGAATGGCGGAGCAGGCTCGAGGGGCCAAATGGCGGACTCCTGCTCCAATTTCTTATGTTCTTATGTCTGACTCAGAGCTGGTTGGGGAATGTGTGTGATGGGGAAAGATATCTGGAATGTATTTGGCAATCAGCGCTCCATGTCATCCTGCTACAGTTAATTCTCTGTTTGTGGGAGTGTCACTGAGTCACTCTCTCACCCCTCTCTGTCCTCTCTGTCTCTCTCTCTCTCTATTTCTCTCCAAGCTGTGAGTGTTTACACTGAGCGCTGCATGAGGTCTATTCTAGGGAGCCTGGGATCGGCCTCTCGTTCCTCACATGCCCCAGGCTGTGAGCTGGCAAGTTTTGCCAGGTCAGTCTCAGCCTCCAGCTTGGCTCTGTTGCCAGGGTAGGCCTGTCAGAGCTTGTTCATTGGTATCTCTGTACGCGCCTCTGGGCCTTGTCCAAAACCAGGCACTCTCTCTCCTCCGCCCCCACCTTCCCTGGTGTTGGTCTGTCTGCTACACACTGTGTCCTGGTCAATATTTATCCCCCAATCAACATAACAAAAACAGTTTATTTGTTTAATATCACATTGCTGCTTGTGGGAGCTTGCTGTGCGCAAATTGGCTGCCACATTTCCCACATTACAACAGTGACCACACTCCAAAGTACTTCATTGGCTGTAAAGTGCTTTTAGACGTCCGGTGGCTGTGAAAGGCGCTATAGAAATGCAAGTCTTTCTTAATCATACAGTGTGGCGACACGCCACCATTGGACATAATCCGCTCACGGCGGCACGGACAGTTTACGCAGGCGCACTGCCGGCAGCAGCCGCCCCCAGCCGGGGGCCCTTTCCTCCGGCAACTTGTTTCCCGCAGGGACAGGCTGCCGGGAGCACTTCCTGTCTGGGGAGTATTTAAGTGGTTGCGCGGGCTTTTCAAGCTCTCTCTTTGCCATGATGTAAAATAAAGCAGTTGTGTTCCATCAACTCTGGTCTCGACTCCCACGTTTGCCGCGGTATCTCAACACTGGTGACCCCGACGCTCAGGACGAATCCTAAGCTAGCATGGCGGATACAAACGCAGTCACGGTTAAACTACCGGACTTTTGGGAGAACCTGGCCGAGGCCTGGTTCGTTCAAGCTGAGTCCAGATTCCGGCTGAGAAGCATTACAGTCGATGCCACGAAGTACGACTACCTCGTCGCCTCTCTCACCTACGCCACAGTCCCCAAGGTTTGGACAGTGCTGCAGGATCCACCAGTGGAAGGCAAGTACAAACATCTGAAGGCCGCGCTTCTTAAAAAATTCCAGGCGTCCTCTTACCAGCGCAACTGCCAACTCCTCGACCTTCCAGGCCTTGGTGACGCTTCACCATCAGACCTGCTTTCCCACATGCTGTCCCTCTCGGGCGACAAAAACCCCGGCGCCCTCTTTCGCACGCTTTTCATCCGGCAGCTCCCCGCCAGCATCCGCCCGCTCATTGTGGAGTCTGGCTCCATGGACCTGAATGAGATAGCCGAAAAGGCCGACCGGCTGCTCTCCGCGCAGACCACCCGCGACGTCGCGCCCGACCTCACGGCAACGACCATGCGGGCCCCCCGGCCGAATAGGCCCGACCGCCCTTCCACTCCGGGTCACTGCTACTACCACACCCGTTTTGGCACTAGGGCCCAACGCTGCACGCCACCGTGCACTTTCAACCCCCCCCCCGCACCAGCCCCCACGATGGCCGCGGGCAAAAAGGGCCCCTACTGTACGTCACCGACGACAGCACCAACCGCCGATTCCTGTGCGACACAGGAGCCCAGCACAGCATCACCCCCGCCTCCGCCCTCGAAATCCAACGCGGCGCACGGGGTATCACGCTGGCCGCAGCCAATGGCTCTGACATCCGCACATACGGCACCCGCATGGTCACGCTCGACCTCGCAGGCCGCCGCTACCGCTGGGAGTTCCTCACAGCCAAGGTCCTCTGCCCACTCATCGGCGCCGACTTCCTACGCACCCACGGCCTCCTTGTCGACATTCCGAGGCACCGCCTCATCGACATCAACACTATGGCCCCCATCCCTGGCGCATTCACCCCGGCCCGTTCGGCCGGCCTGACGACCTACTGCCTCACCAGAACCCTGGTCCGCTAGGCAGCAACGCCAGCTAGCGGCCGTGTCCGAGTTTACCACGGACATCCAGCACGTCTCCGGTAGAGACAACGTTGTCGCCGACTGCCTTTCCCGTCCCGCCATCTGCGCGAATCACCTAGCGGTCGACTACGCGCAACTAGCAGCGGCCCAGCTCACGGACCCAGACCTCCTCTCGGCGGCTACCAGCCTGCCAGGGCTACGCCTAGCCAAGGTCGCGCACGGGCCCGAAGCCACGGCAGTCACTTGCGACGTCTCACTCGGCCAACCCAGGCCGGTCGTCCCTGCAACCTGGCGCCGCCGCATCTTCGACGCGCTCCACGGGCTCACCCATCCGGGTTCCCGCGCATCCGTCAAACTCCTCTCCCAGCGCTTCGTCTGGCGCGGCCTCAGCAAAGATGTTCGGACTTGGGCCACCTCCTGCCTCGCCTGCCAACGGGCTAAGGTACAGCTGCACACAAAAGCACCCCTGGGAGACTTCGAGGTACCCAGCCGCCTCTTCGACCACGTACACGTCGACATCGTCGGTCCTCTGCCGCCATCGCAAGGTCAAACTTATCTCCTCACGATGGTCGACCGCTACACACGCTGGCCTGAGGCAGTGCCGCTGACCTCCACCACCACAGCCGACATCGCCAGGGCGTTCGTTAACACCTGGGTCGCGAGGTTCGGCGTACCGGCCGACATAACCTCCGACAGAGGCGCCCAGTTCACCTCCGAACTCTGGACGGCCACAGCACGCAACCTTGGGGTGACGCTCCACCGAACCACGGCGTACCACCCGCAGGCCAACGGGCTTTGTGAACGCTTCCACCGGTCACTCAAGGCCTCGCTCCGCGCCGGCCTGCAGGACAGTACCTGGACTGACCGCCTACCGTGGGTGCTACTAGGCCTACGCACCATGGTCAAGGAAGACCTCCAGTCCTCAGCAGCGGAGTTAGTCTACGGACAACCGCTGCGCGTACCAGGCGAATTCCTCCCGGAGGCTACCATGCCTTGGTCGGCCGAACAGCAGCGGCTCAACTCTTTCTCTTCCGCTCAACAGTTCGCCCCACTTCCGGTCAACCGACACGGCGAACTTGCACCTCACGTCCCGCCAAACTTACAGCAGGCACGCTTCGTCTTCGTGCGACACGACGCGCACTG